>NW_027139537.1:8355000-8562500 GCF_035084215.1 Heptranchias perlo | reverse complement strand
GAGAGAGGGGGAGGAGAGAGAGGGGGAGGAGAGAGAGGGGGAGGAGAGAGAGGGGGAGGAGAGAGAGGGGGAGGAGAGAGAGGGGGAGGAGAGAGAGGGGGAGGAGAGAGAGGGAGGGAGGGGGCAGAGAGAGCGAGGTGGGTGGGGTGAGAGAGGGGGGTGGTGGGGGAGGGAGAGGGGGAGAGAGAGAGAGGGGGTCGGGTGAGAGAGAGTGGGGCGAGGGGCAGAGTGAAGTTGGTGAGGTAGGGGAGGTGGAGGAGGAAGGGGATGGGGAGAGGAGGGAGAAGGGAAGGGGGAGGGGTGCGAATGGAGGGGGGTGTGAGGAAATGGAGGGAGTTGGAGGGGAGTGGGGGAGGGGGGAAGTGGGGGTGAAGGGAGAGGAGGGGAGAGGGGTGTGGGGTGGGAGGGAAAGGGGGAAGGGAGAGGAGCGGAGGGAGAGTAGGGAAGAGGGTAGCGGCAATATTAATAGTGTCAATCGACCCAATATAATGACTAATGGAAACAGATTTGTAATTTCCCAAAGTGGCATTATAGGAAATTCAGACCAAAATGAAACAACGGAGTATAATTATTGGCAGAACAGTTGAAATGAACTGAGTGATGTGGGCAGTAGTTTTAATTCTAATTCTAATTCTAATCGATGATATGAAAGGACTGTTTGAAAATCACATTCAATGTCGGTGTGAAACTGCTGAAAATTGTTCACAGTTTCTGAATCACAAAAAAAACAGGAGAATGATTCGAGACAGGAAAAGGCGACTTGGCTCATAGTGCAGGGTAGTGGTTATCTTACTTAACTCAGGATGCAGCATGAGTTAGGAGTTCAAATCCCAACACGGCGGCTGGGGTTTTTAAATTCAGTTAATTAAATAAAACCTGCAACAAAAGCTCTTTGTTATTAAAAGTTGACCATGAACGCGACCTATTGCCATAAAAACCCATTTAGTTCATTGATGGAGAAAAAAGTCTGGCCTATTTGTGACTCCAAATGCACAGCAATGTGATTGATTCTTAAACTGCCCTCTGAATCAGTTCAAGGGTAATTAGGGATGGGTAATAAATGCCTTGCCAGCGACGCCCTTATGCAATTTGATGAAAAAATATAATTATGTCCCTGTCAGAGAAATAGCCCCACCTACCTCTCCTCTAAGTGTATCCACAGAAACACGTTCAGTTACACAGCCCCTTTCGTGTTGTTCCCTGGTAACTGGACTCCTGCTCTCTGACCCTTTGGGTGAGAGAATTACCTTGATTTCCATTCATATTTCTGACTTTCATTTCTCTCCATTTTTCATTATTTTGTTGATTGTGAGCCAGTTTCCTGTATCCGTTGAGTATATTCAAGATGGAGTTTGATAGATTTTTGGACATGAATGGAATCTATGGATATGGGGATAGGGTGGAAAAGTGGATCAGCCATAATCTTATTCAATGGTGGAGCAGGCTCGAGGGACCATATGGCCCACTTCCGCTCCCATTTTATATATTCTTATATTCTTACATCCTTACTAATGATGGGAATGTCATTGAAATATTTCAATACCGAAGTCTATTGCCCAAACAAAATACATCAAACACTCTCAACATTCCCTCAACCTAAACTCCTCTAACACCTTAAATCATCTCTCTGATTCCCTTTTGTACCTTCAGAATGGCAGTAATCTTTAACTGTGACACGGTGACGCTAGAGGCACAGCGAAAACCTCAGATGACCTGCTCGGACCCTGAAACAATAAGAATTTAACTCCAGTCTATTCAGTCTGTCCCTCTCTCAGTTCACACAACACCCCAGATAATCTGCCCAATAACAATGGAACTTCTGTCCATTCACAGTCTGTCCTTCTCCCAATGCCCACAATATCCCAGATAACCTGCCCGAGGACTGATACAATAACAGTGGAACTTCTGTCCATTCACAGTCTGTCCCTCTCCCAATGCCCACAATATCCCAGATAACCTGCCCGAGGTCTGATACAATAACTGTGGGACTTCTGTCCATTCACAGTCTGTCTCTCACCCAGTGCACACAATATGCTAATTCCCATTTCCGCAACATTTTACTGAATACTGAAGCGAGTGTGAGAAGTTGTTCTTTTTCAGCCAATACAAACCACTTTCTGTCTGTTCTAATTGAAGATGTTCAACAGAAACACAAGGAAACACTCCGGGTCCAAACTGAAACACTGAGAGTGAACACGATCCTAATAAAGGAGAAGGTTAAGATTTTCCAGCTGGTCACTCTATACACTGAGCTAACGGTCATTTCTACTGTTCGAGATCGGACACTTGTAGAACATGAACTGCTGGCAAGAGGCCGAGACCATGAAGAGTGGAGAGAGAAACATCTCTGGAGAGAACTGGGAAAAATCCGAACTGATCAATTGTTCCAGAGCAGTTTTTCCCGGAGAAAATCCAAATCTGGGAGTTCAGCAGCAGTGAGCGGAGTCCCGGGGATTGGAAAAACAACAATGGTACAAAAGATTGTTTATGACTGGGCCACTGGGAAAATATACCCACACTTTCAATTTGTTTTCAGTTTTAAATTCCGGGATTTGAACGCCATTAACTGTAGAATAAACTTGAGGAATCTGATACTGGATCTGTATCCATACTTGAGGAATATTTTGGCAGAGCTCTGGAAGAACCCAGAGGGATTACTGTTTATATTCGATGGTTTAGATGAATTCAAGGACAGTATCGATTTTGATAACAATCGGATAAATACAGAGGCTGATTACATGTGCACAGATCCTGAAGACCGGTGTGAAGTGTCTGACATTGTGTACAGTTTAATACAGCACAAGCTGCTCCCAGGATGTTCAGTTCTAGTGACCAGCCGACCCACTGCATTACATTTATTGGAAAAGGCTGAGATCAGTGTCTGGGCTGAAATCTTGGGATTTGTTGGTGAGGAACGGAAGGAATATTTCAACAAGTTTTTTGAAGATCAGTCGGTGGCAGCAGCTGTTTTCAAACATGTGGAGGAGAACGAGATCCTGTACACCATGTGTTACAACCCTTCCTACTGCTGGATCCTCGGTCTGTCACTGGGTCCCTTCTTCACACAAAGAGACGGGAAACAGCAGCGAGTTCCCAAGACCATCACCCAACTATATTCCTACTATATTTACAACATTCTGAAAAACCATGGCCGAGAGATTGAATCCCCCCGTGATGTGTTACTGAAGATCGGTGAGATGGCCTTCACTGGAGTCTTCGAGAAGAAGATTGTGTTTGGAAATGGAGATTTAATCAAGTACAATCTGCAACCTTCCCAGTTTCTGTCTGGGTTCATGATGGAACTTTTGGAGAGAGATGATTCTGCCCAGAGTGTGGTTTACACATTCCCGCGCCTCACCATCCAAGAGTTTGTAGCTGCACTCGCACAATTCCTGACTCCAGATCGAGGGGACATCCGGAAACTCCTCAGTGAAGCCCACAGCAAGGAAGATGGACGATTTGAGATATTTCTCCGTTTTGTTGTTGGTCTCTCCTCCCCACAGTCAGCTCGGCCCCTGGAGGAGTTTCTGGGTCCATTTCTTCATCAAACGATCTGCGGAGTGATTGACTGGGTGAAGGAGAAGGTTGAAGGACAGATTGGAAACACAGAGAGTCAAACTGGTAAAAGGAACCTCCTGAACGCATTCCACTACCTGTTTGAGTCTCAGAATCAAACACTGGCTAGGGCCACAGTGGGATCTGTGGGAACACTTATATTTGGAGACAGGGACTCAGGGCGAACATTGCAACTGACCCCGATTGACTGTGCGGTGCTGTCTCATGTTATTGGACTCTGTGATACAATAAAACACCTCGATCTAGAGAACTGCTCCATTCAATGTGAAGGACTCCAGCGGCTGGGACCCGGACTGCACAAGTGTCAAGTGTTGAGGTAACTGTTGGGCCAATTGTACAACAGTCACGGATTGTATTGTTGCTCCGTAATGAAGGGAAACAAACAGTTCAGATAAACCAGAGAAAAGCAGATTCAACACAAATATGACAAATGATAAGAGGGTCGGTTAGTAATTCCCTAAGAACTGGAGAATCTGAAATGGATCCTTGTGAACAAGTGGGGATTTTACATTCTTCATCGGATCAGTAAATACAGGTCACTGAAAGAGTCTGATAATTTAATTGCAATAAATGATATTGCTGTTTGTCTCACTGCCTGAGATACGTCCATTGAAGAGACTCCTTCTCACTGTTACTTACACGTAGACCGACACTAACTGCAGCGGTCCTTGTGTTGGATCATTCCACCCTCTTACCGAGGTGTGGGGACAAGTGACGGTCACCGGACTGTCAACATGTGTAGGAGAGGGAAGCAGAAACACCAAACATTCAGTAACAAAGAGCAAAACACAGCTTTCGGGCAGTCAACCGCCAGTGGGTGAGCTGAGCTTTCCCCGCAGGACGTCGGTCCGTTATCTTAACTCATCAATGACACAGCCCTTCACACTCTCCAATACATCCACCATCTCTTCACCCAGCTGGCAGCACTCGTGCCTCTGAGTCAGAAGGTCGTGGATTCAGGCCCCTCGCTCATTAATCCAGGCCGACATTTCAGTAGGATTTGGGAGCTGAAATCTGCCGGTAAAAAGGTTCCAATCTCACGGGTTGAAGGGTATTAGCCCAGGAGTACAGACACACACCGGCCAGCGGTGGGGCCTCACACACAGCGGGAGGATCCTGGGTAAACCAGGGGGCAGTGAACCAGGGAATTTCCCATAATCTGCCCCCCTGTCTGTGATGCCCCGCTCAGCGACGGAACTTCAGAAAATTCCCCATAAATTGCCAGGCCCGTTCAACCTGAAATAAATGTGGAGCCAGTTTAGTGGGAATAAAGAGAGAGCCTCCCCTCCCCTATAAACTTGGAGTAAAGGGACATTTAAAACATGTAACGGGACAGAATAAATTCTCCTTGTCACATGAAATCCTGTGGGACGGATTTTACAGCAGCCGTTAGCGCCGTTTCACAATATAACTCACTCCGAGATATTATACAGATTAATATAATACTGCATAAAGTACAGGAAATCACCGCTTTATCATTTAATGCAGGGAAAATCATCACATTCCCTTAAAATCTGGGCCTTAAGAAGCAGCAGAAATGAGACAAGTTTCCCCAAACATGAAGGGACCGTCCAGGAGGGTAATTCTGATCATTCGGGAATGAGACCGGACTGAGGGACATTTAAAGACTTCACACAGACAGCACTTTATTTAATCAATACATTTACTGACAGTCCGTGAATATATGGGGCATTGGACAGAGAGAGATTCATTGTCAGTGACAGGGAAATCTGGTTATTAATTTCCTGAAGATTTTTCAATTGTTTCCTGTGATATCAGAGAGAAATTGTATCAGATCGGGGATTGGATTCAGTTTGTTTCTCACTCTCTGTCTGTTTGTGTGATTAGACTGGGGAGAAATAAACTGGGAGATTCAGGAATGAAACTACTGTCTGCGGCTCTGGGAAACCCGGACTGTAAAATACAGGAATTGGGGTAAGTTTCAGACTGTGTGAGATTGTGTTTATAATAACCGGATGTCTAACACCGTATATTAATGTCAGTATAAGCAAGCATAATACAAATAAATACTGGGAATTTACTCTGATTCCTGTTTTCTCTGCTCGTCTCTCTCTCTCTCTGATCTATAGGTTATGGGATAACGATCTCACAGATTCTTGCACCGAGGATCTCTCCTCCGCTCTCAGTACAAACCGGTCACTGACGGATCTGAATCTGGGTAATAATAAACTGGGAGATTCAGGAGTGAAACTATTGTCTGCGGCTCTGAGGAACCCGGACTGTAAAATACAGAAACTGCAGTAAGTATCAGACTGTGTGAGATTGTGTTTATAATAACTGAATATCTGACACTGCACTTTATTATTAGTACAAGTAATAGTGCTATTACTAATAACAATGTACAGTGTTTATTATCAGTAATAGTGTTACTAATAATGTACAGTGTTTATTAATATCAGTATTAGTCTTATTGATCAACACTGGGGATTTACCCTGATTCCTGTTATTTCTCTCTCTCCGATCCCCAGTCTGGATGATGTCGGTCTCACAGATTCTTGTACCGATGATCTCTCCTCCGCTCTCAGTACAAACCGGTCACTGACGGATCTGAACCTTGGATCAAACTCCTTCACAGACCGATCTGTCCCCGCTCTCCGTTCCCTCATACTGACCCGCAGGAGTCTGAAGCGGATCCGGTAAGTGTTTGTGTTAATGTTCAATGTAATAAATAAAATATCAATGGGATTCAGTCCCTTTTTTGTCTGTAATTATTATTGAAATATTAACCCCAGTCTCCCTGTTATTTACACTGTTGTTCCATCTGTTTATTTCCTGTTTAATCTTTAATCTGTTTCAGGCTGAGGGGGAATCTGTTCAGTCCAAATGGAAAGAGACACCTGGAGTCACTGCGGGAATCCAGACCCGGACTGAGAGTGGGAGTGTGAACATTTCAATTCATAACCATTCCTGGTCTCATTATATGAACATTTCAATTCATAACCATTCCTGGTCTCATTATATGAACATTTCAATTTATAACCATTCCTGGTCTCATCACATGAACATTTCAATTTATAACCATTCCTGGTCTCATTATATGAACATTTCAATTTATAACCATTCCTGGTCTCATTATATGAACATTTCAATTGAAACCATTCCTGGTCTCATTCCATGAACATTTCAATTTATAACCATTCCTGGTCTCATTATATGAACATTTCAATTTATAACCATTCCTGGTCTCATTATATGAACATTTCAATTAATAACCATTCCTGGTCTCATTATATGAACATTTCAATTTATAACCATTCCTGGTCTCATGATATGAACATTTTTGGCCGATTCTCTGTCCCTCCCCTTTAACCGGCCGCGCTCCAGGTTGAAATCCGAACGGCCCTTTAACGGTTTCCAGCTCGAGCTGAGCGAGCGTCGTCTCCCATTGTGACGTCAGAGGCCCAGCGACAGGGTCACGAGACTCAGTCACCCGGTCCCACAGCGCTGATTCTGCCGGATATCCGGGGCTGGATGATCACCAATGGGGCACTGGGTCAATGTACAGACAGGAAGGGCCCAGAGTGGGGCTCAGTCTGGGCTGTAGTGGGACACTGGGTCAATGCACAGACAGGAAGGGCCCAGGGTGGGGCTCAGTCTGGGCTGCATTGGGACACTGGGTCAATGTACAGACAGGAAGGGCTCAGGGTGGGGCTCAGTCTGGGCTGCAGTGGGACACTGGGTCAATGTACAGACAGGAAGGGCCCAGGGTGGGGCTCAGTCTGGGCTGTAGTGGGACACTGGGTCAATGTACAGACAGGAAGGGCCCAGGGTGGGGCTCAGTCTGGGCTGCAGTGGGACACTGGGTCAATGTACAGACAGGAAGGGCCCAGGGTGGGGCTCAGTCTGGGCTGCAGTGGGACACTGGGTCAATGTACAGACAGGAAGGGCCCAGGGTGGGGCTCAGTCTGGGCTGCAGTGGGACACTGGTTCAATGTACAGACAGGAGGGGCCCAGGGTGGGGCTCAGTCTGGGCTGCAGTGGGACACTGTGTCAATGTACAGACAGGAAGGGCCCAGGGTGGGGCTCGGTCTGGGCTGCAGTGGGACACTGGGTCAATGTACAGACAGGAAGGGCCCAGGGTGGGGCTCAGTCTGGGCTGCAGTGGGACAGTGGGTCAATGTACAGACAGGAAGGGCCCAGAGTGGGGCTCAGTCTGGGCTGCAGTGGGGCACTGGGTCAATGTACAGACAGGAAGGGCCCAGGGTGGGGCTCAGTCTGGGCTGCAGTGGGACACTGGGTCAATGTACAGACAGGAAGGGCCCAGGGTGGGGCTCAGTCTGGGCTGCAGTGGGACACTGGGTCAATGTACAGACAGGAAGGGCCCAGGGTGGGGCTCAATCTGGGCTGCAGTGGGAAACTGGGTCAATGCACAGACAGGAATGGCCATGGGTGGGGCTCAGTCTGGGCTGCAGTGGGACACTGGGTCAATGTACAGAGAGGAAGGGCGCAGGGTGGGGCTCAGTCTGGGCTGCAGTGGGACACTGGGTCAATGTACAGAGAGGAAGGGCCCAGGGTGGGGCTAAGTCTGGGCTGCAGTGGGACACTGGGTCAATGTACAGACAGGAAGGGCCAGGGTGGGGCTCAGTCTGGGCTGCAGTGGGACACTGGGTCAATGTACAGACTGGAAGGGCCCAGGGTGGGGCTCAGTCTGGGCTGCAATAGGACACTGGGTCAATGTACAGTCAGGAAAGGCCCAGGGTGGGGCTCAGTCTGGGCTGCAGTGGGACACTGGGTCAATGTACAGACAGGAAGGGCCCAGGGTGGGGCTCAGTCTGGGCTGCAGTGGGACACTGGGTCAATGTACAGACAGGAAGGGCCCAGGGTGGGGCTCAGTCTGGGCTGTAGTGGGACACTGGGTCAATGTACAGACAGGAAGGGCCCAGGGTGGGGCTCAGTCTGGGCTGCAGTGGGACACTGGGTCAATGTACAGACAGGAAGGGCCCAGGGTGGGGCTCAGTCTGGGCTGCAGTGGGACACTGGGTCAATGTACAGACAGGAAGGGCCCAGGGTGGGGCTCAGTCTGGGCTGCAGTGGGACACTGGTTCAATGTACAGACAGGAGGGGCCCAGGGTGGGGCTCAGTCTGGGCTGCAGTGGGACACTGGGTCAATGTACAGACAGGAAGGGCCCAGGGTGGGGCTCGGTCTGGGCTGCAGTGGGACACTGGGTCAATGTACAGACAGGAAGGGCCCAGGGTGGGGCTCAGTCTGGGCTGCAGTGGGACAGTGGGTCAATGTACAGACAGGAAGGGCCCAGGGTGGGATCAGTCTGGGCTGCAGTGGGACACTGGGTCAATGTACAGACAGGAAGGGCCCAGGGTGGGGCTCAGTCTGGGCTGCAGTGGGACACTGGGTCAATGTACAGACAGGAAGGGCCCAGGGTGGAGCTCAGTCTGGGCTGCAGTGGGACACTGGGTCAATGTACAGACAGGAAGGGCCCAGGGTGGAGCTCAGTCTGGGCTGCAGTGGGACACTGGGTCAATGTACAGACAGGAAGGGCCCAGGGTGGGGCTCAGTCTGTGCTGCAGTGGGACACTGGGTCAATGTACAGACAGGAATGGCCCAGAGTGGGGCTCAGTCTGGGCTGCAGTGGGGCACTGGGTCAATGTACAGACAGGAAGGGCCCAGGGTGGGGCTCAGTCTGGGCTGCAGTGGGACACTGGGTCAATGTACAGACAGGAAGGGCCCAGGGTGGGGCTCAGTCTGGGCTGCAGTGGGACACTGGGTCAATGTACAGACAGGAAGGGCCCAGGGTGGGGCTCAATCTGGGCTGCAGTGGGAAACTGGGTCAATGCACAGACAGGAATGGCCATGGGTGGGGCTCAGTCTGGGCTGCAGTGGGACACTGGGTCAATGTACAGAGAGGAAGGGCGCAGTGTGGGGCTCAGTCTGGGCTGCAGTGGGACACTGGGTCAATGTACAGAGAGGAAGGGCCCAGGGTGGGGCTAAGTCTGGGCTGCAGTGGGACACTGGGTCAATGTACAGACAGGAAGGGCCAGGGTGGGGCTCAGTCTGGGCTGCAGTGGGACACTGGGTCAATGTACAGACTGGAAGGGCCCAGGGTGGGGCTCAGTCTGGGCTGCAATAGGACACTGGGTCAATGTACAGTCAGGAAAGGCCCAGGGTGGGGCTCAGTCTGGGCTGCAGTGGGACACTGGGTCAATGTACAGACATGAAGGGCCCAGGGTGGGGCTCAGTCTGGGCTGCAGTGGGACACTGGGTCAATGTACAGACAGGAAGGGCCCAGGGTGGGGCTCAGTCTAGGCTGCAGTGGGACACTGTGTCAATGTACAGACTGGAAGGGCCCAGGGTGGAGCTCAGTATGGGCTGTAGTGGGACACTGGGTCAATGTACAGACAGGAAGGGCCCAGGGTGGAGCTCAGTATGGGCTGCAGTGGGACACTGGGTCAATGTACAGAGAGGAAGGGCCCAGGATGGGGCTCAGTCTGGGCTGCAGTGGGACACTGGGTCAATGTACAGACAGGAAGGGCCCAGGATGGGGCTCAGTCTGGGCTGCAGTGGGACACTGGATCAATGTACAGAGAGGAAGGGCCCAGGATGGGGCTCAGACTGGGCTGCAGTGGGACACTGGGTCAATGTACAGACAGGAAGTGCCCAGGGTAAAAATGTCCCTCTGTACAGTGTGTATCGCTCCCAGTGAGGAGTCGGTATCTGTAACAAGTGTCCCTGCAACCCTCCAAAATCTCTGCGTTCCTCCAATTCTGGCCTCTTGCACATCCCCCATTGCCATTGCTCCATCATTGGTGGCCGTGCCTTTAGCTGTCTCGGCCCCAATCTCTGGAATTCCCTCCCTGAACCTCTCCGCCTTTAAGACGCTTGTTAAAAACTACCTCTTTCCCCAAGCTTTTGGTCACTTGTCCGATTACCTCCTTGTGTTGCTCGGTGTCACATGATTCGCTTCTGTGAAGCGCCCTGTGACGTTTTACTACAATAAAGGTGCAATATAAATGTAAGTTGTTGTCTGTGTGCTGTGTCAATAAAACTCCACCACTTACTTCAGCTCAGGCCTGGTCTCGTTATTATTTTAAATGGTGTGAGTGTTTTAAAATATTGACTAAAGGATCCTTGAAATTACATCCCTCCTCCTCCAAACGGCACTGCAGACGTGACTGTTTGGTCCAGTGAACCCTGCGTGTGTGGGTGGGTGCGTGGAGCGGGGAGGAGCCTGACTTGGGAGACTCGATATGAAGTTTACACAAAATGGTGAGTCGGACTTTGAGCAAAAGACCCCACAAAATGGCATTCAGACATGCACCTGCCGCAAAATGGCTGACGTGAACCCCCAGCAAAATCACAGAATGATCCATCACAAAAGGAAGCCATTCGGCCCATCGTGCAGGTGTCGGCCCTTTTGAAAAGCTCACCAAATAGTCCAATTATCCTGATCTTTCCCCGTAGCCAAAACAGTTTTCCTTTTCCAGGAATTATCTAATTCCCTTTTGAAAGTTACTATTGAATCTGCTTCCACCTCCCTCTCAGGCAGTGAATTGCAGATCATTACAACTCGCTGCATAAAAAATAATCCTTCCTCATCTCACCTCTGGCTCTTTTAACAATTATTTTGAATCTGTGTCCTCTGATTACCGACCCCCTGCCACTGGAAACAGTTTCTCCTTATTTACTCCATCAAAGCCCCTCAAATGGTCGCTCTGTCCCCTCAAAGATGTCGCATCTCCCCGAAACACAAGCATCATTTTGAAAATATAACAAACCCTCGAAGCCCGTACAGGAGTTCACGTTTCAGACGTTAATCTCCTCTCGGCCCCTGTTTGTCTCACTCTGGGTTAATGTGTTTGTATAACATTGCAGGCCGGGCTACTTTAACCCCAGGCTTTAACCTGGTTAAATCACAACGGTCACAATCGAACAGGAACATGTTAAACCGAGGCCCCAAAACCAGGGCCCAGAGAAGAAATTAAACCCCAGGGCAATAAACAGACCGAACTCACCTGGGCCCTGTTTGGGTGCAGCTTTTGGAGGAGGACTCGGTCGGTCCCCTCTGGTGGAGGCCTCGGCCGCTCCACTCTCAGGGAGGCAATGGGCACCACAGTGTGATCACAGAGTGACAGCTTTTATATTTAGAACACGACCAGAACAACTACAACAGACGGCCAGCAAGGCGACATCTGGGGCAAATGGCGGTAAGTTCGGCGTCCATATTGGACAAAATGGTGGCAAGTACGGCAGCCATCTGGGACGAAATGGCGGAAAGTGCCTCACAGCGTGTCCCCAGTGATACCACAGTGACCCCAGATTGCATGCAGTCACCTCAGAGTGATCGCAGAGTGGCAGTCTTTATATTTAGACCACCACCACAACTACTACTACAACAACAACTTGTATTTATAATATATATACTGTATATGTCTATTTGCAAACGGCCAGCATGTTGGCATTTTGGACAAAATGGCGACAAGTACGACGGCTATCTTGTACAAAACAGAGGCAAGTCCTGCGCACAGATTGCTGAGTGATCACACAGTGACCCCAGAGTGCACCCAGTAACACCAGAGTGATTCCTGAGTGAAACGAGTGAAACCAGGGTGCACCAAGTCAACAAAGATTAATCCCAGAGTCCATCCAGTGATCTCGGAGTGCACCCAGTCACCCAAGAGTGATGCCAATGAGCACCCAGGGATCCCGAAGTGCACCCAGTCACCCCAGAGTGACCCTTACATGCACCCAGCGATCCCAGAGTGGCAGTCTTTATATTTAGCCCAACACCACTACTACTACTGCAACAACAACAATTTGTATTTATAATACATTTATACTGTACACATATATGTTTACACACGGCCAGCATGGCGGCACCTTGGACAAAATGGCAGCAAGTACGGTGGCCATCTTGGACCAAATGCCAGCAAGTACTGCGCAAAGTTTCCCCAGTGATCCCAAAGTGACCCCAGAATGTACCAGTGACCCCAAATTGGCCCCGGAGTGCATCCACTCATCCCAGAGAGATCCCAAGTGGCTGTCGTTATATTTAAAACATCACAACAACTACTACTACAACAAAAACAACTTGTACGGCGGCCATCTCGGACAAAATGGCGGCAAGTAGGCAGACATGTTGGACAAAATGGCGGCATGTACGGAGGCCATATAGGGCAAAGTGGAGGCAAGTACGGCAGCCATCTGAGTCAAAATTACCGCACAGAGTGCCCCCATTGATACCTCAGTGACCCCACAATATCCCTGTGACCCCAATGTTAACCCAGAGTCGCACCCAGTGATCCCAGAGTGCACACAGGGATCCCAAAGTGCAGCCAGTCACCCCAGAGAGATCTCAGGGTGCACTCAGGGATCGTAGGGTGCACCTCGTCTCCCCACAGAGTGATTCCAGAGAGCACCCTGTGATCCCAGAATGCACCCAGTCACCCTCGAGTGATACCAGAGTGCACCCGGGGATCCCAGAGTAAACCCAGTCAACCCAAAGTGATCGCAGAGCACATGCAGGGATCCCAGAGTGCACCCAGTCACTCCACAGTGATCCCAGAATGGCGGAAAATATGGCGGCGTCTAGGACAAAATGGCTGTAAGTACAGCGGCCATCTTGGACATAATGGCGGCAAGCACCTCAAGGCTATTAGACAGAAACAGCAGGAGGCCATTGAGCCCTTCGAACCTGCTATACAGTAACAGGAGGAGGTCATTCAACCCCTCGAGCCTGTTAGATAAGAACAGGATGAGGTTTTTCAGCCCTTCGAGTCTGTTATACAGTAACTGGAGGTCATGCAGTCCCTCAAGCCGATGGCACTGGGACAGGACGAGGCCATTTAGCCCCTCGGCCCTGTTACACACGAACAGGAGGAGGTCATTCAGCCCCACGAGCCTGTTATATAAGAACAGGAGTGGACCATTCAGCTCCTTGAGCCTGTCCCGCCATTCAATTAGATCATGACTGATCTGTATCTTAATTCCATCCACCCACCTTGGTTCCAGAATCCTTAATACCCTTGCCTAACAAAAATCTATCAATCTCCGTTTTAAAATTTCAGATTGACCCTCCAGCCTCAACAGACTTTTGGGAGAGAGAGTTCCAGATTCCCACTACCCTTAGTGTGAAGAAGTGCTTCCTGACATCAACCCTGGACGGCCCAACTCTAATTTTAAGGTTATGCCCCCTTGTTCTGGATTCCCCACCAGAGGAAGTAGTTTCTCTCTATCCACCCTATCAACTCCTTCAATCATCTTAAACACCTCAATTAGATCACCCCTTATTCTTCCATATTAAGGGGAATACAAGCCTTGTCTATGCAGCCTGTCCTCATAATATAAACTTTTTAGCCCGGCTAAAATTCTGGTGAATCTGAGCTGCACCCCCTCCAAGGCCAATGTATCCTTCCTGAGGGTCAGTGCCCAGAACTGAATGCAGTCCTCCAGATGGGCTCGAACTAGAGCTCTGTACAGCTGGAACATAACTTCCACCCCTTTATATTCCAGCCCTCTTGAAATAAAGGCCAACATTCTATTAGCCTTTTTAATTATTTCTGCAACTGTCCACTAGCTTTTAATGATTTCTGTACTTGGACCCCTAAATCTCTCTGCTCCTCCACAGTTCCGAGCTCCTCACCATTTAGAAAACTCTCTGATCTATCTTTCTTAGATCCGAAGTGGATGACCGCACAGTTCCCCAATTTGAACTCCATTTCCCACAGTTTTGCCCACTCACATAATCTCTCAATGTCCTGGGAATGCTTCGTGTTTTTGTTTGTTTGGAGAATGCTTTATATCAGATCGTTATTTTAAAAAGATTAGAATTGAGTTTTATTTCCCACAGTTTGAACAAGATCATTATTCCCCGATCAGTAAAATGTCCGTGTTTTTCAGATAGTGGAGACAGTTCAGAGATACTTGCCTTTTTGTCTAGTTTAATGAAGTGAAATTTTGCTGATTTAAATGCTTGAAAAACAGCTCCTCTGTTAGGTGAGGCTTCACTCCCAATGTCTCAGTGTTTCCGCTTGTCCTGATATCAATGTAACATTTGAAGGGCTCCAGGTAATGAACAGTGAAAACCCTTCAGATTATCTCAGCCCACTCGTTCTATCCAGTGCCTAATAGTGCCTGCTCTTCAGAGGGTGACAGATTCACACTACACTGGACCTTGTTTTAGACTTTAACTGCCAAACAATTTGATGAAACAGTAAGAGAATAAACAGAATAGCAGCAGTAAGGCAACAGTTTTACTGTAAAGATCAACCAGATCCTTATTGGAAAAGAAAATAATAAATAATTCACAAATACCTTACGAAACTGTGACCGAACTTTCAAACATCCTGGTTCTTTGTTGTCTTTTTCTCACAGACTATGGAAACTGTCGACTTGATGAACATTCTCAGAGATTCCAAACAGACTCACCAGTTCGAAAAAGACAGGCTGATCAATGGTTTCAAAACAGTGACTGGGAGCCAGTCATTTTAAGCAATGTTCTGTTTAATTCAAAAGAAGCTGCCAATCAAAACTGTACGAGAAGAAATGACCCCGGAGGTTTGTATCTGAATCAAATGTTTGACTTTGTGAGGTGCAGGCTGCCTTTAAGAGGTGCGAACCACTCACGCAATATCAGGGCCCCCTCTGTTGGTGAGAAGCCGCTCAATAGCGCAGCCAGGTCTGACTGCTCGCAGGAATCAGGAACATCACCAGGCAGCACCAATCTCACGGACTGTCTGCATCTCAACGACCGGGTTCAGGTTAATCACGTGGGGGTTAATCGACCCCCGCGCCCGGATTCGGGGGTTATCGAATTTAACCCCGTACATATCTTTATATATATTTTACATAGAATACAGCACGGCACAGAAACAGGCCATTCGGCCCATCTGGGTAATTAAATATCCCACAGTGTTCCCACAGTGACCAAGTGATCCGACAGTGCACCCAGTGATAGTGCCCCATTGATCCACAGTGTCCCAGTGATCTAAAGTGCACCCAGTGATCCCACAGTGATTGCAGAGTGACCCACTGATACCACAGTGCATTCGTGATATTGCTCCAGTCATGCACAGTGTCCCAATGATCCACAGTGCACCCAGTGATCCCACAGTGACCCAGACAAAAGTCGCGTGAGTCTAATTGGGTGCAGCCTGTGTTATAGGCCTCAGTCAGTGCCCTTGTGGAGAGAAAGTCTGTAGTTTGTGGTCAACTTACAGTTTGTGGCTTTTTCCAATCAGCCAAAGAGTTCAAACAAATTCATGACGTTTAAAACAGCCAAAGCAAAACGTTTTTTAAAAAACCTAACACACAGCATGATCCCTCACTCAGTTACAGGGACAATCTCTCAGCAACATTCATTGACACAGAAACAAAGCCCAGTTTATAAAGGAGAAGAATCTAAGTAGTAAAAGATTGAGAGACAATCTTTATCGACAACTTGTATATCTTACAGCAACTTTAAGGTGAGAGGGGAGAGATACAAAAGGGTCCAGAGGGGAAATGTTTTCACTCAAAGGGTGGTGAGTGTCTGGAACGAGCTGCCAGAGGCAGTAGTAGAGGTGTGTACATTTTGTCTTTTAAAAAGCATTTGGACAGTTACATGGGTAAGATGGGTATAGAGGGATATGGGCCAAGTGCAGGCAATTGGGACTAGCTTAGTGGTATAAACTGGGCGACATGGACATGTTGGGCCGAAGGGCCTGTTTCCATGTTGTAACTTCTATGATTCTATGATTCTATAACTACTACAACATCAATTTGCATTATTACATATATATGTATTTGCATAATACAACTACTATTATAAAGCCTCCATAAAGGATGTGGGGAAAGAGCAAAGGGGGAAATGGGACGAATTCGACAGCCCTTTCAAAGAGCTGGCACGGGCACAGTGGGGCGAAAGGCCTCCTCTTGTGCCATATTTACCATGAAACCTTAAATCTGTGAAGAACAACTTCAATGTCATGAAGCTGAAACAAAATGGACACCAGTAAGGCATGATGTGGAGATGCCGGAGATGGACTGGGGTTGACAATTGTAAACAATTTTACAACACCAAGTCATAGTCCAGCAATTTATTTTAAATTCACAAGCTTTCGGAGGCTTCCTCCTTCGTCAGGTGAACGATGTGAAACCTGACGAAGGAGGAAGCCTCCGAAAGCTTGTGAATTTAAAATAAAATTGCTGGACTATAACTTGGTGTGGTAAAATTGTTTACAACCAGTAAGGCAGTCATCTTACTGAGGGGCAATGCGGCCATTTAATTGAGGGGCATGGCGGCCATTCAACTGAGGGGCAAGGCGGCCATTTAACTGAGGGGCAAGGCGGCCATTTAACTGAGGGGCAAGGCGGCCATTTAAATGAGGGGCAAGGCGGCCATTTAACTGAGGGGCAAGACTGCCATTTAACTGAGGGGCAAGGCGGACATTTAAATGAGGGGCAAGGCGGCAATTTAACTGAGGGGCAAGGCGGCCATTTAACTGAGGGGCAAGGCGGCCATTTAACTGAGGGGCAAGTCGGCCAATTAACTGAGGGGCAAGACGATCATTTAACTGAGGGGCAAGGCGGCCATTTAAATGAGGGGCAAGGCGGCCATTTAACTGAGGGGCAAGACTGCCATTTAACTGAGGGGCAAGGCGGACATTTAAATGAGGGGCAAGGCGGCAATTTAACTGAGGGGCAAGGCGGCCATTTAACTGAGGGGCAAGGCGGCCATTTAACTGAGGGGCAAGTCGGCCAATTAACTGAGGGGCAAGACGATCATTTAACTGAGGGGCAAGGCGGCCATTTAAATGAGGGGCAAGGCGGCCATTTAACTGAGGGGCAAGACTGCCATTTAACTGAGGGGCAAGGCGGACATTTAAATGAGGGGCAAGGCGGCAATTTAACTGAGGGGCAAGGCGGCCATTTAACTGAGGGGCAAGGCGGCCATTTAACTGAGGGGCAAGTCGGCCAATTAACTGAGGGGCAAGGCGATCATTTAACTGAGGGGCAAGGCGGCCATTTAACTGAGGGGCAAGGCGGCCAAATTACTGGGGGACAAGGCGGCCAAGTTACTGGGGGACAAGATGGTCATATTGAACAAATTGGCCGCCATGAAGCTGAAACAAAATGGACGCTTTGATCTTGAATCCTAACAGCCACCAATAAGGCAGTCATCTTACTGAGGGGCAAGATGAAGCTTATTGTGGTGTGAGACACGGAGAGGGTTCATTTGCTGTTTCTGTTAAATCACTGTTGAACTATAGTTAAAGATACAAACGGAGTGAGACTGGCACTAGCTGGTGTTTAACACAAAGACAGAGGAGCAGTGAGGAAATCAAGGACAAAATGTGAACATCTGCAAAAAAATGGATTAACATTTGAATATTTGGGCGGAATGCTTCTGGAGACAGAGAGACCAGACATTCGGAGGAAAGGTCAAATGAATCATTTTGTGTAGTGTTTGCAATTCTAGCTTCTATCAAATAAATCAGAGTAAAATTGGAATCAATCTGAATGTAGTTCTGATCTAGGATTTGGTTCATTTCTCCATTATTCATATTTTTCTTTAATCTGAAACAATAACAGTATTTGTAACAGTAACAGAACAGGAGAGTGCTGAGGGACCCTGTCCAGTTTAGTAACACAGCAGAAGGGGTAAGAGTACATTGTGATTTATTACAGAATCCAGCAGATCACTGGGAAAGTTACACATGGTCCAGATGGAGGAATAAAAAGGTGCAAAGTGATTTTACACTTTAATTTGGGGCAATGACTTTTTATCTCCAAAAGGTTAAAATTTATGTTTAAATAATGGGCTCTTTATCCTGAAGAAACTTCAGGCACAAACCATGGCTTTATGAACAAAACAATCATTTATTATTCTGAATACACTAGAAAAATTTACATGAGAATTTAATCAACATCTGGGGATTATACCCGATTTAGAATTGCTTTAACACCAATAAAACAACATAGTCTGAATTCCCAAAATGCAGAACCGTTTGGAAATCCAATGTGTGTCTTCGACTAAGCTGATAACGAAAGTTATATCCTTGTGGTAGACTCAAGCTTGCCTGGAAGATTCCAGGCGTTTTGATGGATACAGTTGTAGTGTAGCCTGTCTTACTCTGGCATCCAGGTCATCTGCTTCACAGGCAATCTGTAAACCTGCATCGAGGCATCAAGATGGGAGGTAGCGAGCAGTCAGGAAGATTCCAGGTGAGGTGGTGCTGTCAGGAAGCGAAAGGTGAGGTTGGAGCAGCAGTGGTGGATCTGTGTCTCTCCCCACTCAACTTCTGCCCAGCTTCTTTGTAACATAGAACCACACCTCGAGGACAGTACCTTTTCAAAAATAGGTTCCTACAAATACAACCCATGATTGATTGACATTTCACTTGTTTTCTCTCAGTGTCCACAACGTAACCAAGTCAAGCTGGCAGGAGTTCTAACCACCTCTAGCCCTCCTGGAATCGTTATTATTGCGATGGTGATCTATCCTCTGCTGTGTGGTCTTTCACAACGTGTCATTAACAATCCTTGCAACAGCCCTTCCTCCTTTTAATCGTTCTTTTACTTCAGACATGCTGAAGCCGATTTAGTCTCAGGCTTTAGTTTATCAGATGAATGTTTACTACACAGAGCAGCTGGGAAACTCCTGCAGTGAGTAATGGTCAGGGTCAGGTACACAACGCTGAGTGACTTTATTGTGCAGCCTCCTGGCATCACCTCTCTCTTTGTTTCTCTCTGTGGATCTACTTTTCCCTTTTGCTTCTTTCCATCTGTCTCTCCCTCCTTCCATTTCCATCTGTCTTTATTTCATTCTCTTTGCTTCTCACTCTCTCGAGCTTTACTTCTGTCTACTTCTTTCTCTCTGTTTCTATTTGACTTCTCGAACTCTTCTTTGCATCTGTTTCTGTATTTCATTCCATCTCTCTCAGTCTCTGTTTTAATATTTGTATTTCTCCTCATCTCTCCTGTTTTCTATTTCCTCCCTGCTTTCTGTTCCTCTTTTTCTCTTTCTCCTTGTCGTTTTATGTCTGACACCCTCCTGCTCTGACTCTCTCTCAGTGTCTCGTGACTTTGAATTGATTTCTTCTGTCTATTTACCTCTCCTCTCCTCTCACTTTGTAATTATTTGGCAGTGTCTCTCTCTCTCATTATATATATATGTATGCTTTCTTTCTCTCTTTATGTTTCTCTCTGTCTTAATAACTTACTCTTCATTTCTCTCCGTCTCTGAGTAACTCTGTCTCTGCCCCTCTATTTCTGGTACATAATTGGTACATTTATTTTGTCCTTGTTTTCTCTGTCTGTCCCTCTCTCTGTCTCTCATCTCTCTCCCTCTGCCTCTCTATCTATCTCTTTCTCTCCCTCTCTCTGCCCTCTCTGTCTCTCACTCTCTCTGTGTCTCTCTCTCCCTGCCTCTCTCTTTGTCTTTCTCCTGGTCTCTCTCTCGGCCTCTCTCTGTGCCACTCTCTCCGTCACTCTCTCCGTCACTCTCTCCGTCACTCTCTCTCTCTTTTTTCCTCGCTTCCCTCTCTCTATATCTCACTCTCTGTCTCTCTGCCTCTCCTTCTTTCTCTCCCTCTCTCTCTCCCACTCTCTCTCCCTCTCTCGCCCTTTCCCTCTCTCTTCCCCTTTGTCTCTCTCTCTCTGTCTCTCTTTCTCTGTCTCTCTCCAACGCTCTCTTTGTCTCTGACTCTCCCTCTCTCATTCTCTCTGTCTCCCTCTCTCTGTCACTGTCTCGAATTGCCTCGCCCTTTCTCTCCCTCTTTCTCACACTCTCTCTGTCTCCCGTTCTCCCCCTCCCCTCTCTCTCTCTGTCTCTGTCTCCCTCCCTCTCTCCCTTCCTCTCTCCCTCTCTCACACCATTTATGTGAATTACACACATCCTGATCAGGTCCACAGAAGTGAGTTTGATTTCCAACATTGCCCATTTTGTCTTGCGGTCAGTTAATTAAAGTCCAGCTGAGCTCTTTAGTGCCGTCATTTTGAACAACAATTCACGTCTGCAAAGCAAATCCCGCCTCAATAGGTCAGATTATCAATAAAATGTCATCTCAGAATCTGATTTAAGATAATTTCAGGACTCCGTACTGCTAATATAAAATGTACTTTCCGTCCCCTGGGAAGTGTAGGGGATGGAGAATGAAATGGCATTTAGTTCGAGTGCTTGAAACCCTTCAGCTCTTTCTATGATTTCACTAATTTAACAATTAGATTGAATGGGTATTTCACCGCGTTCTTCAGCTCCTCTCTGAATTTAGTCTGGGTCAGGACATAAATACACGTGTTTGTGCAGGAACTGAGGAGCTGCAGCATCTTTGCTGTGTGATCTGTGAGAAAAACTGGGTCAGTGAAGGAGTAAAAATACCGAATGTCTGCAATTCGCACATAAATGTAAAATACAACCCATGTCAGCCACAACAGTATAAAACTGCCCGATATACTGAAGAGTAAAATGATGGATTTCTTTCGGTTCTCCATCTCTGGATCACTCTGATTCTCTCCATTGCTGCGGCCCCGGAGTCCCCTGCGGACTCGACTGGACACGAAAATACACCTGACCGTCAGAACATTGAGCAGCAAAATCAGACAGAACGGGATAAAAGGGGTTAAAATGAGGTCAAACATGTCAAATGCGGCCCATGCGAGGGAAGTACGGAAGCTCGGTTTAACCCCACAAAACCAGGGAACATTATCAATTATATAGTAAGGTCCAAATGTAAAGTACCAGGGGACATTCACCAAACAGCCCAGAACACTCACTGTTCCCAGAACCACAGCCGCCGTTCTCTCGGTGCAATATTTAGTTTTCAGCTTCTCACAACAAATGGCCACAAATCGATCAAAGGTGAAAGCGACTGTGAACCAGACAGAAACCACGATGGCTGCACCACTCAAAACGATAATAGAACTACACACAGGAGTAATGTCCAGGAATGGCCACGGTCTATACATCTCATTAATTACCACCAATATGACACGAATGATAACGACCATGAGATCGGCCACTGCCATTCCCACCAGGTAGACACTGATACATTTGGAGAGACCGCACTTTCCTCGGGACAGGATCACAATCGCCACCAAGTTAACTGTAAGAGAGAGAAAAGGAAGCAGAGAAATTACTGCTCAGACCTGGAGACAAAGCAGCAGTTTGAGAGGATCTGGGGTGAAATTTCCAGCTTTGTTGCTGCATCGAAGGGTGGAAAGTGATTGATTGACCTGGGCAGCACTTTCGGGCAGAGAGGTATTTTTAAACACAATGATCAATAATGAATTGGGAAATGGATACAGAAAGTGAATAAAGTGAGCACCGGATCCACTGGAAGGGCTGAGTGAGGGCGCAGTGTCGGTGGGGAAGGGAGAAGGGGTTTTACACACCGGGAATCCAGCGGATTAAAGCCGGATTTGGGCTCCAGGTGGACAGGGAAAGAGAGGGAAGTGTCGGAAGGTGAGGGGACAGGGGGAGGTGCAGCTTGTGTGTTGCTCTGGGTTAAGAGAGTCGATAGTGAGTCAGATTGGGAGGGAGTCAATGAAAAGAGTAGTGTACATGAACGTGTCGGAGCTGGAGAGGAGTCAGGAGTAGATGGTTTGGGAGAACGGACAAATTGAAGGAACCGACGAGACAGAGGATTCATTGTAGTGAGAGCAGAGGCTGGGATTCACAGGGAGAGACTGTACACAATCCAACTATTACATTTAACAGTTCATTTCTGTAGTTATTGGTGTCAGGGAACCTGTGTTTGGTACAAAATGTGCTTAATAAATTTAATTTGCAAATTCAATGAAACTTAAAATGAAAAGTATTAATAAAATTAATCACGTTGTTATTGAACTGATCCGAGCTTGAAAAATACAGTTTCCGAATAATTGATTACAATCAAGAAATTTCTGATTCTTTTTTTGAAGTAAATTTTTAATTATGTTTAGTGTTAGGTTGGAAAGCAAGGAACATTCACAAAAACAGACTGAGGACCTGACAGGGATATAAACATGAGGAGCGAGTCCCACAATAAAAACTCACCCAATCTGACCACATCATAATAACAGCTTCAAATCACATTTTCTATATTTAATTGTACTGGAAGTTTCAGCAGTTCATTCTGATGAATTATTCACACCACAGCCTCTCGCTTTCCCTCTCAGTCGCCCTCTCTATCATTCACTCTACTCCCTATCTCAAGTCCATTTTCATATCCGATTAAATCCTATCATCCTGTGCCTGCATTCTGTTCACCAACCCCGTGTTCCACCGATCCTATTCTCAGTGTTAGTTTGTTAAATAGTGAAGCCTCTGTGGAATAGTTTAATGTATCTACAGATCATCCGATTCTCCAGCTGTTCACCTACACTGTTCACTTCATCTACAAATCATGGAATAAACAGAATCGAATCCCTCTCCCAGGCAGATCTCACAATAATTGAGATTCCTTCTCCTGTAATTATAGGGTATAGGGATAGATGGCGGGATTGTTCAATTTACAAAACGCCAACATTATACTGATAAATAACAGGTACATAGAAGGACTGCTGATTCCAACAGGGAAAGTGCAAATTGAGACCACAAAACATCAAAACCTTTAATTTTACAATGAAGCCCAGTGACAGTCAGTGAATTCATCCACAGTGAAGCAGAGAAGGAGATGTGAAAGAGTCAGCAGCAAACTCAGTTCAGTAACCAGACAACTGAAGCGGCCTCAGATACTCACATAATGAAATAATATTTCATAACAGTGATCACCAATAAATACATTGAAATCCCAGTTAAACTGAAGCATGTTATTGGGGAGGGAGGACATTCCGCTGCCTCCTTGTAACACTGAGACCGTGAGCTGTCTAATTATCAATCATTGAAAACATATTGATGAAAACATATTCCAGGACAGGTTAGTTCCACAAAATGAAACTGTTATCATCTCCTGATGGTCTGATCCCAACTCTTAGCCCATTACATTCAGCACAGAGAATAATGCAGTGACAATGCCAGGGTTGGATAGACAAATTCATGACAGATATAATGCAGCGCCTCAATACCGAAAGAGCAGAGACTGAACACATTCCATCATTCAATCAAAACAACAGAACAAGTGACTGTGTAAAATATGCAGGGGGAAAAAAAAACAATTTTCCAATACAGCAGCAGAGTTAACACCGATTTACACCATTAACAGATGAAATAACGGCTTACCCGGAACTCCAATTGCTGCAAGAACTGGATAATAAATACGTTCTATCTGATGGATGACTGAATGTCCCATTTCTGTGAGAAGCACTGACTTCTGTTGGCCTGGAAACCACAGCTCCAGCACGAACTCTGAGCTGATCCATTCCAACAAGCCCTGATTTATACACGGGATAAGTCTCCACTGACACGGTTTTACCCCTGATCATTGCTATTAGTTACAGTCAGTTTAACAAACACATTATATCAGCAGCTTTGACTCCGCTGTAAATAATGTGGTGAATAAAACACAAACATCTCAAAGTCCACGATATTACTTAATCAGACCTCTCTCAGGAATAAAGTTTAAATCTGATCTCATACAGGACTGATCCAACAATAATAAACGGCTTCATTTACAGTTTTTATGACAAAATTGACCATGTTCACTCCTGGTGTTTCATTTATAATTTAGACAGATGTCTCCGCAGTGTGCACTGAATCCAGGGACACAAGCAGACCCGTTTCACTCTGTTCCTGCAGTTTCCCAGTTAAAATATGAATTGTGAGTCTCTGAGACGAGGACAGTTGAAGGGCAGGTTGAGGATTGCAGCCTAGAAATGACTGGGTGATATTGGGGGACGGACACCTTGGACAAAATGGAACACAGCGCGGCCAACATTTTGGAAAAAAGGCGGCTGTGCCGCTGCCATCTTGCTCAGTTGGCAGCAAGTGGCCAACAGAGTGTCCCCAGTGATCCCGCAGTGAACCCAGAATGATGCCAGGGTGCACCCAGTCAGCCCAGAGTGATGCCAGAGTGGTGGTCTTGATGTTCACACCACCACCTCAACAACAAGAATTACCACAACAATGTCCCAGTGATCCCCCCAGTGTCCCCTGAATGTCCCAGTGATCCCCCCACCAGTGTCCCCTGAATGTCCCAGTGAATCCAGTGTGCACCCAGTGAGCCCAGAGTAACCCAGACATTACTCACGTGCTCCCGATCGGGTCCAGGCTCTGGTGAAGGTCTCAGTCAGTCAGTCCCCAGCGGAGAGAACGATTCTTGTCCCAGGATTTCTCCCACTCCTCCTCCTCCTCACAAAATGTCTCTTTCTGGATCATCTCCTTGCAGCATTTCATCAAAAAGACTCCTGAGGGGAGAGAGAGAGAGAGGGAATTGATTAAAATACAAAAGCAAGGGATTAAAAAGGCACAGCAAGAGCCCAGAACTCCCTCCCTCCCTCTCCCTCTCTCACTCTCTCCCTCTCTCTCTCCACCCTCTCCCTCTCCACCCTCTTCGTCTCTCTCTCTCCACCCTCTCCCTATCTCTCTCACTCTCTGCCTCTCACCCCTATCCCTGTCTCTCCCTCTCCCTCTCACCCCCTCTCCCTCTCCCCCTCTCTCCCTCCCTCCCTCTCT
The DNA here is from genome assembly GCF_035084215.1 of Heptranchias perlo. Lineage (NCBI taxonomy): Eukaryota > Metazoa > Chordata > Chondrichthyes > Hexanchiformes > Hexanchidae > Heptranchias > Heptranchias perlo. The sequence continues at coordinate 8,537,379 of NW_027139537.1, read as the reverse complement.
CTCTCCCTCTCCCTCCCTCCCACTCTCTCCCTCCCTCTACCAATCCCTCTCCCCTCTCTATTCCTCTCCCCCTCCCTCTCCCCTCTCTCTCTCTCTCACCCTCTATCTTTCTCACCCTCTCTCTCTCCCTCTCCCCCCTTCTCGCTCCCTATCCCTCGCTCTCCCTCTCCCTCTTACCCCGCTCTCCCTCTCCGCCCCTCTCTCTCTTCCTGTGCCCCTCTCTCTCTCTCCCTCTCCCCCTCTCTCTCTCTCTCACCCTCTCTCTTTCTCTCTCTTTCCCTTTCTACATCTCTCCCCCTCTCGCTCTCGATCTCTCTCACACTCTCTCTCTCTCCTCCCCTCTCTCTCTCCCTCTCCCCCTCTCTCGCTCCCTCTCCACCTCTTCCCACTCTCTCTCTCACCCTCTATCTTTCTCCCCCTCTCTCTCTCCGTCTCCCCCCTCTCTCTCTCCCTCCCTCTCCCCCTCTCTCTCTCTCTCTCTTCCCTCTCTCCCTCGTCTCTCTCTCTCACCCTCTCTCTTCCTCTCCCTCTCCCCCTCTCTCCCTCTCCCTCTCTCACCCTCTCTCTCTCCCTCTCCCCCACTCTCTTTCTCTCCCTCTCCCTCTCTCTCCCTCTCCCCTCTCTCTCTCTCTCACCCCCTCCCCCCTCTCTCTCTCTCCCTCTCCCATTCTCCCTCTCCCTCTCTCTCCGTCTCCCTCTCTCCCTCCTCTCCCTCTCTCTCTCCCTCTTCCCTCCCTCTCCCCCTCCCTCTCTCTCCCTCTCCCTCCCCCCTCCCTCTCTCTCCCACTCCCTCTCTCCCCCTCTCCCCTCTCTCTCTCACTCCCTCTCCCCCTCTCTCTCTCTCTGTCCCTCTCCCCCCTCTCTCGTTCCCTCTCCCTCACTCCCTCTCCCTCCCTCTCCCCTTCTATCCCTCTCCCTCTCCCTCTCCCTCTCTCCCCCGCTCTCTCTCTCCCACTCCCCCCTCTCCCTCTCCCCCACTCTTTCTCTCTGCCTCTCCCCCTCTCTCCCTCTCCCCCTCTCTCTCCCCCTCTCTCCACCCATCTCTCTCCCTCTCTCTCCCCTCTCTCTCTCTCCCCCCACTCTCGCTCTCTCTCTCTCCCCCTCTCTTGCTCTCCCCCTCTCTCGCTCTCTCACTCTCTCTCCCCCTCTCTCGCTCTCTCTCTCTCTCCCCCTCTCTCCCCCCCCTCGCTCCCTCTCCCCCTCTCTCCCCCTCTCTCTCTCTCTCTCCCCCTCTCTCTCTCTCTCTCCCCTCTCAATCTCTCCCTCACTCCCCTCTCTCTCTCCCCCCTCCCTCCCTCTCTCCATCGCTCTCCCCCATCTCTCTCTCTCATCCTCTCTATCTCTCACCCACTCTCTTTCTCTCCCTCTCCCTCTCTCTCCCTCTCCCCTCTGTCTCTCTCTCTCACCCTCTATCTTTCTCACCCTCTCTCTCTCTCACCCTCTCCCCCTCTCTCTCTCCCTCTCCCATTCTCCCTCTCCCTCTATCTCCGTCTCCCTCTCTCTCTCCCTCTCCCCTCCCTCTCTCTCCCACTCCCTCTCCCCCTCCCTCTCTCTCCCTCTCTCCCCCTCTCCCCTCTCTCTCTCACTCCCTCTCCCCCCTCTCTCGTTCCCTCTCCATCACTCCCTCTCCCTCCCTCTCCCCTTCTATCCCTCTCCCTCTCCCTCTCTCCCCAGCTCTCTCTCTCCCACTCCCCCTCTCTCTCCCTCTCCCCCTCCCCCTCTGCCCCACTCTCTCTCTCTCTGCCTCTCTCCCTCTCTCTCTCTCTCCCTCTCCCCCTCTCTCTCCCCCTCTCTCCACCCATCTCTATCCCTCTCTCCACGCCTCTCTCCACCCCTCTCTCCCCTATCTCTCACCCTCTCTCTCTCTCTCCCCGCTCTCTCACCCTCTCTCTCTCTCTCTCCAACTCTCGCTCTCTCTCTCTCCCCCTCTCTCGCTCTCTGTCTCTCTCCCCCTCTCTCCCCCCTCGCTCCCTCTCCCCCCTCTATCCCCCTCTCTCTCTCCCCCTCTCTCCCCCTCTCTCTCTCTCTCTCTCCCCCTCTCGCTCACTCTCTCTCCCCCTCTCTCGCTCTCTCTCTCTCCCCCTCTCTCCCCCTCTCTCCCCCCCTCGCTCCCTCTCCACCCCTCTCTCTCTCTTTCCCCCTCTCTCCCCTCTCTACCTCTCTCCCCTCTCTATCTCTCCCTCTCTCCCCTCTCCCCTCTCTCCCCTCTCTCCCTCTCTATCTCTCCCTCACTCCCCTCTCTCCCTCTCTCCCCTCTCTCCCTCTCTATCTCTCCCTCTCCATCTCTCCCTCTCTCTCTCTCTCTATCCCTCTCCATCACTCTTCCTCTCTCCCTCCCTCTCCCCCTCTATCTCTCCCTCTCTCTCTCTACCCCTCTCTCTCTCTCCCTCTCTCCCCCTTCTCTCTGTCTCTCCCTGTTTCTCCCTCTCTCTCTATCCCTCTCCCTCTCTCCCTCTCCCTCTCTCCCTCTCTCTCCCTCTCTCTCTCCCTGTCTCTCTCTCCCTCTCTCTCTCTCTCCCCCTCTCTATTTCTCCCTCTCCCTCTCTATCTCTCTCTCTCTATTTCTCTCTCACCCTCTATCTTTCTCAACCTCTCTCTCTCCATCTCCCCCCTCTCTCTCTCCCTCTCCTCGCTCTCGATCTCCCGCTCCCCCTCTCTTTCCCGAATACAGATCAGCAGCTTGGTTCTCCCCTGACCGGTGCCGCACTGTCTGGCTGCGTGTCTGTGCTGCTCAGTGTTTGCTGCAGGGTTCAAACCTCCCCTGGGTTTGTTTGTAAACATTGTTGGAGACGGAGTGAAATACAGTGAAGTGTTTTTAAACACTGAAAGCTGAAAGACCAGGGGAGGCCTCACAGTGTTGGAGACGGAGTGAAATACAGTGAAGTGTTTCCAAACACTGAAAGCTGATAGACCAGGGGAGGCCTCACAGTGTTGGAGACGGAGTGAAATACAGTGAAGTGTTTATAAACACTGAAAGCTGATAGACCAGGGGAGGCCTCACAGTGTTGGCGACGGAGTGAAATACAGTGAAGTGCGTTTAAACACTGAAAGCTGATCCCTGGCCTGTGCTGATTCACTGATACTTTTCTGGGTGAAGGCCCTGATCGCTGGTCTGTGCAGATTCTCTGATAGTTTACTGGGTAAAGGCCCTGATCCCTGGTCTGTGCTGATACTCTGATAGTTTACTGGGCAAAGGGCCTGAACCCTGGTCTGTGCTGATTCACTGATAGTTTACTGGCTAAAGGCCCTGATCCCTGTTCTATGCTGATTCACTGATTGTTTCCTGGGTAAAGGCCCTGATCCCTGGTCTGTGCTGATTCACTGATCGTTTACTGGGTAAAGGCCCTGATCCCTGGTCTGTGCTGATACTCTGATAGTTTACTGGGCAAAGACCCTGATCTCCGGTCTGTGCTGATTCTCTGATAGTTTATTGGGTAAAGGCCCTGATCCCCGGTCTGTGCTGATAATCTGATAGTTTATTGGGTAAAGGCCCTGATCCCTGGTCTGTGCTGATTCACTGATGGTTTACTGGGTAAAGGCCCTGATCCCTGGTCTGTGCTGATTCTCTGATAGTTTACTGGGTAAAGGCCCTGATCCCCGGTCTGTGCTGATTCTCTGATAGTTTACTGGATCAATGCTCTGATTCCCGGGCTGTGCTGATTCACTGATAGTTTACTGGGGAAAGGCCCTAATCCCTGGTCTGTGCTGATTCACTGATAGTTTACTGGCTAAAGGCCCTGATCCCTGTTCTATGCTGATTCACTGATTGTTTCCTGGGTAAAGGCCCTGATCCCTGGTCTGTGCTGATTCACTGATCGTTTACTGGGTAAAGGCCCTGATCCCTGGTCTGTGCTGATTCACTGATAGTTTACTGGGTAAAGGCTCTGATTCCCGGTCTGTGCTGATTCACTGATAGTTTACTGGGTAAAGGCTCTGATTCCCGGTCTGTGCTGATTCACTGATAGTTTACTGGGTAAAGGCTCTGATTCCCGGTCTGTGCTGATTCACTGATAGTTTAGTGGGAAATGACCCTGATCCCTGGCCTGTGCTGATTCTCTGATAGTTTACTGGGTAAAGGCCCTGATCCCTGGTCTGTGCTGATTCTCTGATAGTTCACTGGGTAAAGGCCCTGATCCCTGATCTGTGCTGATTCACTGATAGTTAACTGGGTAAAGGCCCTGATCCCCGGTCAGTGCTGATTCACTGATAGTTTACTGGGTAAAGGCCCTGATCCCTGGTCTGTGCTGATTCTCTGATAGTTTACGGGGTAAAGGCTCTGATTCCCGGTCTGTGCTGATTCACTGATAGTTTACTGGGTAAAGGCTCTGATTCCCGGTCTGTGCTGATTCACTGATAGTTTAGTGGGAAATGACCCTGATCCCTGGCCTGTGCTGATTCTCTGATAGTTTACTGGGTAAAGGCCCTGATCCCTGGTCTGTGCTGATTCTCTGATAGTTCACTGGGTAAAGGCCCTGATCCCTGATCTGTGCTGATTCACTGATAGTTAACTGGGTAAAGGCCCTGATCCCCGGTCAGTGCTGATTCACTGATAGTTTACTGGGTAAAGGCCCTGATCCCTGGTCTGTGCTGATTCTCTGATAGTTTACGGGGTAAAGGCCCTGATCCCCGGTCTGTGCAGATTCCCTGATAGTTCACTGGGAAAAGGCCCTGATCCCTGGTCTGTGCTGATTCACTGATAGTTTACTGGGTAAAGGCCCTGAACCCCGGCCTGCGCTGATTCTCTGATAGTTTACTGGGTAAAGGCCCTGATCCCTGGTCTGTGCTGATTCACTGATAGTTTACTGGGTAAACGCCGTGATCCCTGGTCTGTGCTGATTCACTGATAGTTTACGGGTTAAAGACTCTGATCCCTGGTCTGTGCTGATTCTCTGATATTTTACTGTGAAAAGGCCCTGATCCCTAGTCTGTGCTGATGCACTGATAGTTTACTGTGAAAAGGACCTGATCCCTGGTCTGTGCTGATTCTCTGATAGTTTACTGGGTAAAGGCCCAGATCCCTGGTCTGTGCTGATTCTCTGATAGTTTACTGGGTAAAGGCCCTGATCCCTGGTCTGTGATGATTTACAGATAGTTCACTGGGTAAAGGCCCTGATCCCTGGTCTGTGCTGATTCTCTGATAGGTTACTGAATAAAGGCCCTGATCCCTGGCCTGTGCTGATTCTCTGATAGTTTACTGGGAAAAGGCCGTGATCCCTGGTCTGTGCTGATTCTCTGATAGTTTACTGGGTAAAGGCCCTGATTCCTGGTCTGTGCTGATTCACTGATAGTTTACAGGATAAAGGCCCTGATCCCCGGTCTGCGCTGATTCACTGATTGTTTACTGGGTAAAGGACCTGATCCCTGGTCTATGCTGATTCTCTGATAGTTTACTGGGTAACGGGCCTGATCCCCGGTCTGTGCTGATTCTCTGATAGTTTACTGGGCAAAGGTCCTGATCCCTGGTCTGTGCTGATTCACTGATAGTTTACTGGGTAAACGCCGTGATCCCTGGTCTGTGCTGATTCACTGATAGTTTACGGGTTAAAGACTGATCCCTGGTCTGTGCTGATTCTCTGATATTTTACTGTGAAAAGGCCCTGATCCCTAGTCTGTGCTGATGCACTGATAGTTTACTGTGAAAAGGACCTGATCCCTGGTCTGTGCTGATTCTCTGATAGTTTTCTGGGTAAAGGCCCAGATCCCTGGTCTGTGCTGATTCTCTGGTAGTTTACTGGGTAAAGGCCCTGATTCCCCGGTCTGTGCTGATTCACTGATAGTTTACTGGGTAAAGGCCCTGATCCCTGGTCTGTGCTGATTCACTGATAGTTTACTGGGTAAAGGCCCAGATCCCTGGTCTGTGCTGATTCTCTGATAGTTTACTGGGTAAAGGCCCTGATCCCTGGTCTGTGATGATTTACAGATAGTTCACTGGGTAAAGGCCCTGATCCCTGGTCTGTGCTGATTCTCTGATAGTTTACTGAATAAAGGCCCTGATCCCTGGCCTGTGCTGATTCTCTGATAGTTTACTGGGAAAAGGCCGTGATCCCTGGTCTGTGCTGATTCTCTGATAGTTTACTGGGTAAAGGCCCTGATTCCTGGTCTGTGCTGATTCACTGATAGTTTACTGGGTAAAGGCCCTGATCCCTGGTCTGTGCTGATTCACTGATAGTTTACTGGGTAAAGGCCCAGATCCCTGGTCTGTGCTGATTCTCTGATAGTTTACTGGGTAAAGGCCCTGATCCCTGGTCTGTGATGATTTACAGATAGTTCACTGGGTAAAGGCCCTGATCCCTGGTCTGTGCTGATTCTCTGATAGTTTACTGAATAAAGGCCCTGATCCCTGGCCTGTACTGATTCTCTGATAGTTTACCTGGAAAAGGCCGTGATCCCTGGTCTGTGCTGATTCTCTGATAGTTTACTGGGTAAAGGCCCTGATTCCTGGTCTGTGCTGATTCACTGATAGTTTACAGGATAAAGGCCCTGATCCCCGGTCTGCGCTGATTCACTGATTGTTTACTGGGTAAAGGACCTGATCCCTGGTCTATGCTGATTCTCTGATAGTTTACTGGGTAACGGGCCTGATCCCCGGTCTGTGCTGATTCTCTGATAGTTTACTGGGCAAAGGCCCTGATCCCTGGTCTATGCTGATTCTCTGATAGTTTACTGGGTAACGGGCCTGATCCCCGGTCTGTGCTGATTCACTGATAGTTTACAGTGTAAAGGCCCTGATCCCCGGTCTGCGCTGATTCACTGATTGTTTACTGGGTAAAGGCCCTGATCCCTGGTCTATGCTGATTCTCTGATAGTTTACTGGGTAACGGGCCTGATCCCCGGTCTGAGCTGATTCTCTGATAGTTCACTGGGTAAACGTCCTGATCCCTGGTCTGTGCTGATTCACTGATAGTTTACGGGGTAAAGGCCCTGATCCCCGGTCTGTGCTGATTCTCTGATAGTTTACTGGGTAAAGGCCCTGATACCTGGTCTGTGCTGATTCACTGATAGTTTACTGGGTAAAGGTCCTGATCCCTGGTCTGTGCTGATTCACTGATAGTTTACTGGCTGAAGGCCCTGATTCCCGGTCTGTGCTGATTCATTGATAGTTTACTGGGAAAAGACCCTGATGCCTGGTCTGTGCTGATTCTCTGAAAGTTTACTGGGAAAAGACCCTGATCCCCGGTCTGTGCTGATTCTCTGATAGTTTACTGGGAAAAGGCCCTGATCCCTGGTCTGTGCTGATTCTCTGATAGTTTACTGGGTAAAGGTCCTGATCCCTGGTCTGTGCTGATTCACTGATAGTTTACTGGCTAAAGGCCCTGATTCCCGGTCTGTGCTGATTCATTGATAGTTTACTGGGAAAAGACCCTGATCCCTGTTCTGTGCTGATTCGCTGAACGTTTACTGGGCAAAGGCCCTGATCCCTGGTCTGTGCTGATGCTCTGAAAGTTTACTGGGTGAAGGCCCTGATTCCCGGGCTGTGCTGATTCACTGATAGTTTACGGGGTAAAGACCCTGATCCATGGTCTGTGCTGATTCACTGATAGTTTACTTGGAAAAGGCCCTGAACCCCGGTCTGTGCTGATTCACTGATAGTTTACTGGGTAAAAGCCCTGATCCCTGGTCTGTGCTGATTCACTGATATCTTACTGCATAAAGGCCCTGATCCCTGGCCTGTGCTGATTCTCTGATAGTTTACTGGGAAAAGGCCCTGATCCCTGGTCTGTGCTGATTCTCTGATGGTTTACTGGGTAAAGGCCCTGATCCCCGGGCTGTGCTGATTCACTGATTGTTTACTGGGTAAAGGCCCTGATCCCCGGTCTGTGCTGATTCTCTGATATTTTACTGAGAAAATACCCTGATCCCTGGTCTGTGTTGATTCTCTGATAGTTTACTGGGTACAGGCCCTGATCCCTGGTCTGTGCTGATTCACTGATAGTTTCCTGGGTAAAAGCCCTGATCCCTGGTCTGTGCTGATTCTCTGATAATTTACTGGGTAAAGGCCCCAATCCCTGGTCTGTGCTGATTCTCTGATAGTTTACTGGGGAAAGGCCCTGATCCTCGGTCAGTGCTGATTTTCTGGTAGTTTACTGGGTAAAGGCCCTGATCCCTGATCTGTGCTGATTCTCTGATAGTTTACTGGGTAAAGGCCCTGATCCCCGGTCTGTGCTGATTCCCTGATAGTTTACTTGGTAAAAGCCCTGATGACTGGTCTGTGCTGATTCACTGATAGTTTCCTGGGTTGAAGCCCTGATCCCTGGTCTGTGCTGATTCACTGATAGTTTACTGGGTAAAGGCCCTGATCCCCGGTCTGTGCTAATTATCTGATAGTTTACTGGGTAAAGGCCCTGATCCCTGGTCTGTGCTGATGCACTGATATTTTACTGTGAAAAGGCCCTGATCCCTAGTCTGTGCTGATGCACTGATAGTTTACTGTGAAAAGGACCTGATCCCCGGTCTGTGCTGATAATCTGATAGTTTATTGGGAAAAGGACCTGATCCCTGGTCTGTGCTGATTCACTGATAGTTTACTGGGTAAAGGCCCTGATCCCTGGTCTGTGCTGATTCTCTGATAGTTTACTGGGTAACGGGCCTGATCCCCGGTCTGTGCTGATTCTCTCATAGTTTACTGGGTAACGGGCCTGATCCCCGGTCTGTGCTGATTCTCTGATAGTTCACTGGGTAAAGGTCCTGATCCCTGGTCTGTGCTGATTCACTGATAGTTTACGGGGTAAAGGCCCTGATCCCCGGTCTGTGCTGATTCTCTGATAGTTTACTGGGTAAAGGCCCTGATACCTGGTCTGTGCTGATTCACTGATAGTTTACTGGGTAAAGGTGCTGATCCCTGGTCTGTGCTGATTCACTGATAGTTTACTGGCTGAAGGCCCTGATTCCCGGTCTGTGCTGATTCATTGATAGTTTACTGGGAAAAGACCCTGATGCCTGGTCTGTGCTGATTCTCTGAAAGTTTACTGGGAAAAGACCCTGATCCCCGGTCTGTGCTGATTCTCTGATAGTTTACAGGAAAAGGCCCTGATCCCTGGTCTGTGCTGATTCTCTGATAGTTTACTGGGTAAAGGTCCTGATCCCTGGTCTGTGCTGATTCACTGATAGTTTACTGGCTAAAGGCCCTGATTCCCGGTCTGTGCTGATTCATTGATAGTTTACTGGGAAAAGACCCTGATCCCTGTTCTGTGCTGATTCTCTGAACGTTTACTGGGCAAAGGCCCTGATCCCTGGTCTGTGCTGATGCTCTGAAAGTTTACTGGGTGAAGGCCCTGATTCCCGGGCTGTGCTGATTCACTGATAGTTTACGGGGTAAAGACCCTGAACCATGGTCTGTGCTGATTCACTGATAGTTTACTTGGAAAAGGCCCTGAACCCCGGTCTGTGCTGATTCACTGATAGTTTACTGGGTAAAAGCCCTGATCCCTGGTCTGTGCTGATTCACTGATATCTTACTGCATAAAGGCCCTGATCCCTGGCCTGTGCTGATTCTCTGATAGTTTACTGGGAAAAGGCCCTGATCCCTGGTCTGTGCTGATTCTCTGATGGTTTACTGGGTAAAGGCCCTGATCCCCGGGCTGTGCTGATTCACTGATTGTTTACTGGGTAAAGGCCCTGATCCCCGGTCTGTGCTGATTCTCTGATATTTTACTGAGAAAATACCCTGATCCCTGGTCTGTGTTGATTCTCTGATAGTTTACTGGGTACAGGCCCTGATCCCTGGTCTGTGCTGATTCACTGATAGTTTCCTGGGTAAAAGCCCTGATCCCTGGTCTGTGCTGATTCTCTGATAATTTACTGGGTAAAGGCCCCAATCCCTGGTCTGTGCTGATTCTCTGATAGTTTACTGGGGAAAGGCCCTGATCCTCGGTCAGTGCTGATTTTCTGGTAGTTTACTGGGTAAAGGCCCTGATCCCTGATCTGTGCTGATTCTCTGATAGTTTACTGGGTAAAGGCCCTGATCCCCGGTCTGTGCTGATTCCCTGATAGTTTACTTGGTAAAAGCCCTGATGACTGGTCTGTGCTGATTCACTGATAGTTTCCTGGGTTGAAGCCCTGATCCCTGGTCTGTGCTGATTCACTGATAGTTTACTGGGTAAAGGCCCTGATCCCCGGTCTGTGCTAATTATCTGATAGTTTACTGGGTAAAGGCCCTGATCCCTGGTCTGTGCTGATGCACTGATATTTTACTGTGAAAAGGCCCTGATCCCTAGTCTGTGCTGATGCACTGATAGTTTACTGTGAAAAGGACCTGATCCCCGGTCTGTGCTGATAATCTGATAGTTTATTGGGAAAAGGCCCTGATCCCTGGTCTGTGCTGATTCACTGATAGTTTACTGGGTAAAGGCCCTGATCCCTGGTCTGTGCTGATTCTCTGATAGTTTACTGAGTAAAGGCCCTGATCCCCGGTCTGTGCTGATTCTCTGATAGTTTACTGGGTAAAGGCTCTGATTCCCGGGCTGTGCTGATTCACTGATAGTTTACTGGTTGAAGGCCCTGATCCCTGGTCTGTGCTAATTCACTGATAGTTTACTGGCTAACGGTCCTGATCCCTGTTCTATGCTGATTCACTGATTGTTTCCTGGGTAAAGGCCCTGATCCCTGGTCTGTGCTGATTCACTGATCGTTTACTGGGTAAAGGCCCTGATCCCCGGTCTTTGCTGATTCACTGATAGTTTACTGGGTGAAGGCCCTGATCCCTGGTCTGTGCTGATTCACTGATAGTTTACTGGGTAAAGGCTCTGATTCCCGGTCTGTGCTGATTCACTGATAGTTTAGTGGGAAATGACCCTGATCCCTGGCCTGTGCTGATTCTCTGATAGTTCACTGGGTAAAGACCCTGATCCCTGGTCTGTGATGTTTCACTGATAGTTTCCTGGGTTGAAGCCCTGATCCCCGGTCTGTGCTAATTCTCTGTTTGTTTACTGGGTAAAGGCCCTGATCCCTGGTCTGTGCTGATTCTATGATAGTTTACTGGGTAAAGAACCTGATCCCTGGTCTGTGATGTTTCACTGATAGTTTACTGGGTCAAGGCCCTGATCCCTGGTCTGTGCTGATTCACTAATAGTTTACTGGGTAAAGGCCCTGATCCCTGATCTGTGCTGATTCACTGATAGTTAACTGGGTAAAGGCCCTGATCCCCGGTCAGTGCTGATTCACTGACAGTTTACTGGGTGAAGGCCCTGATCCCTGGTCTGTGCTGATTCTCTGATAGTTTACGGGGTAAAGGCCCTGATCCCCGGTCTGTGCAGATTCCCTGATAGTTCACTGGGAAAAGGCCTTGATCCCTGGTCTGTGCTGATTCACTGATAGTTTACTGGGTAAAGGCCCTGAACCCCGGCCTGCGCTGATTCACTGATAGTTTACTGGGTAAAGGCCCTGATCCCTGGTCTGTGCTGATTCACTGATAGTTTACTGGGTAAAGGCCCTGAACCCCGGCCTGCGCTGATTCTCTGATAGTTTACTGGGTAAAGGCCCTGATCCCTGGTCTGTGCTGATTCACTGATAGTTTACTGCTTAAACGCCGTGATCCCTGGTCTGTGCTGATTCACTGATAGTTTACGGGTTAAAGACTCTGATCCCTGGTCTGTGCTGATTCTCTGATATTTTACTGTGAAAAGGCCCTGATCCCTAGTCTGTGCTGATGCACTGATAGTTTACTGTGAAAAGGACCTGATCCCTGGTCTGTGCTGATTCTCTGATAGTTTACTGGGTAAAGGCCCAGATCCCTGGTCTGTGCTGATTCTCTGATAGTTTACTGGGTAAAGGCCCTGATCCCTGGTCTGTGATGATTTACAGACAGTTCACTGGGTAAAGGCCCTGATCCCTGGTCTGTGCTGATTCTCTGATAGTTTACTGAATAAAGGCCCTGATCCCTGGCCTGTGCTGATTCTCTGATAGTTTACTGGGAAAAGGCCCTGATCCCTGGCCTGTGCTGATTCTCTGATAGTTTACTGGGAAAAGGCCCTGATCCCTGGTCTGTGCTGATTCTCTGATAGTTTACTGGGTAAAGGCCCTGATTCCTGGTCTGTGCTGATTCACTGAATATTTACAGGGTAAAGGTCCTGATCCCTGGTCTGTGCTGATTCACTGATAGTTTACTAGGTAAACGATCTGATCCCTGGTTTATGCTGATTCTCTGATAGTTTACTGGGTAACGGGCCTGATCCCCGGTCTGTGCTGATTCTCTGATAGTTTACTGGGTAAAGGCCCTGATCCCTTTTCTGTGCTGATTCTCTGATAGTTTACTGGGTAACGGGCCTGATCCCCGGTCTGTGCTGATTCACTGATAGTTTACAGGGTAAAGGCCCTGATCCCCGGTCTGTGCTGATTCACTGATTGTTTACTGGGTAAAGGCCCTGATCCCTGGTCTGTGCTGATTCTCTGATAGTTTACTGGGTAACGGGCCTGATCCCCGGTCTGTGCTGATTCACTGATAGTTTACAGAGTAAAGGCCCTGATCCCCGGTCTGTGCTGATTCACTGATAGTTTACTGGGGAAAGGCCCTGATCCTCGGTCAGCGCTGATTTTCTGGTAGTTTACTCGGTGAAGGCCCTGATCCCTGATCTGTGCTGATTCTCTGATAGTTTACTGGGTAAAGGCCCTGATCCCCGGTCTTTGCTGATTCCCTGATAGTTTACTTGGTAAAAGCCCTGATGACTGGTCTGTGCTGATTCACTGATAGTTTCCTGTGTTAAAGCCCTGATCCCCGGTCTGTGCTAATTATCTGATAGTTTACTGGGTAAAGGCCCTGATCCCTGGTCTGTGCTGATGCACTGATATTTTACTGTGAAAAGGCCCTGATTCCCGGTCTCTGCTGATTCACTGAATGTTTACTGGGAAAAGACCCTGATCCCTGATCTGTGCTGATTCTCTGATAGTTTACTGGGTAAAGGCCCTGATCCCTGGTCTGTGCTGATTCACTGATAGTTTACTGGGTAAAGGCCCTGATCCCCGGCCTGCGCTGATTCACTGATAGTTAACTGGGGAAAGGTCCTGATCCCTGGTCTGTGCTGATTCTCTAATAGTTTACTGGGTAAATGCCCTGATCCCCGGTCTGTGCTGATTCACTGATCGTTGACAGGGTAAATGCCCTGATCCCTGGACTGTGCTGATTCTCTGATAGTTTACTGTCTTTTGGCCCTGATCCCTGGTCTGTGCTGATTCTCTGATAGTTTACTGGTTATAGGCCCTGATCCCTGGTCTGTGCTGATTCTCTGATAGTTTACTGGGTAAAGGCCCTGATCCCTGGTCTGTGCTGATTCTCTGCTAGTTAACTGGGGAAAGGTCCTGATCCCTGGTCTGTGCTGATTCTCTAATAGTTTACTGGGTAAAGGCCCTGATCCCTGGTCTGTACTGATTCACTGATAGTTTACTGGGTAAAGGCCCTGATCCCCGGTCTGTGCTGATGCACTGATAGTTTACTGTGAAAAGGACCTGATCCCCGGTCTGTGCTGATAATCTGATAGTTTATTGGGTAAAGGCCCTGATCCCTGGTCTGTGCTGATTCACTGATAGTTTACTGGGTAAAGGCCCTGATCCCTGGTCTGTGCTGATTCTCTGATAGTTTACTGGGTAAAGGCCCTGATCCCCGGTCTGTGCTGATTCTCTGATAGTTTACTGGGTCAATGCTCTGATTCCCGGGTTGTGCTGATTCACTGATAGTTTACTGGGTAAAGGCCCTGATCCCTGGTCTGTGCTGATTCACTGATAGTTTACTGGCTAAAGGCCCTGATCCCTGTTCTATGCTGATTCACTGATTGTTTCCTGGGTAAAGGCCCTGATCCCTGGTCTGTGCTGATTCACTGATCGTTTACTGGGTAAAGGCCCTGATCCCCGGTCTTTGCTGATTCACTGATAGTTTACTGGGTAAAGGCCCTGATCCCTGGTCTGTGTTGATTCACTGATAGTTTACTGGGTAAAGGCTCTGATTCCCGGTCTGTGCTGATTCACTGATAGTTTACTGGGTAAAGGCTCTGATTCCCGGTCTGTGCTGATTCACTGATAGTTTATTTGGAAATGACCCTGATCCCTGGCCTGTGCTGATTCTCTGATAGTTCAATGGGTAAAGACCCTGATCCCTGGTCTGTGATGTTTCACTGATAGTTTCCTGGGTTAAAGCCCTGATCCCCGGTCTGTGCTAATTCTCTGTTTGTTTACTGCGTAAAGGCCCTGATCCCTGGTCTGTGCTGATTCTCTGATAGTTTACTGGGTAAAGAACCTGATCCCTGGTCTGTGATGTTTCACTGATAGTTTACTGGGTAAAGGCCCTGATCCCTGTTCTGTGCTGATTCACTAATAGTTTACTGGGTAAAGGCCTTGATCCCTGATCTGTGCTGATTCACTGATAGTTAACTGGGTAAAGGCCCTGATCCCCGGTCAGTGATGATTCACTGATAGTTTACTGGGTAAAGGCCCTGATCCCTGGTCTGTTCTGATTCTCTGATAGTTTACGGGGTAAAGGCCCTGATCCCCGGTCTGTTCTGATTCTCTGATAGTTTACTGGGTAAAGGCTCTGATTCCCGGGCTGTGCTGATTCACTGATAGTTTACTGGGTAAAGGCCCTGATCCCTGGTCTGTGCTGATTCACTGATAGTTTACTGGCTAAAGGCCCTGATCCCTGTTCTATGCTGATTCACTGATTGTTTCCTGGGTAAAGGCCCTGATCCCTGGTCTGTGCTGATTCACTGATCGTTTACTGGGTAAAGGCCCTGATCCCCGGTCTTTGCTGATTCACTGATAGTTTACTGGGTAAAGGCCCTGATCCCTGGTCTGTGCTGATTCACTGATAGTTTACTGGGTAAAGGCTCTGATTCCCGGTCTGTGCTGATTCACTGATAGTTTACTGGGTAAAGGCTCTGATTCCCGGTCTGTGCTGATTCACTGATAGTTTAGTGGGAAATGACCCTGATCCCTGGCCTGTGCTGATTCTCTGATAGTTCACTGGGTAAAGACCCTGATCCCTGGTCTGTGATGTTTCACTGATAGTTTCCTGGGTTAAAGCCCTGATCCCCGGTCTGTGCTAATTCTCTGTTTGTTTACTGCGTAAAGGCCCTGATCCCTGGTCTGTGCTGATTCTCTGATAGTTTACTGGGTAAAGAACCTGATCCCTGGTCTGTGATGTTTCACTGATAGTTTATTGGGTCAAGGCCCTGATCCCTGGTCTGTGCTGATTCACTAATAGTTTACTGGGTAAAGGCCCTGATCCCTGATCTGTGCTGATTCACTGATAGTTTACAGGATAAAGGCCCTGATCCCCGGTCTGCGCTGATTCACTGATTGTTTACTGGGTAAAGGACCTGATCCCTGGTCTATGCTGATTCTCTGATAGTTTACTGGGTAACGGGCCTGATCCCCGGTCTGTGCTGATTCTCTGATAGTTTACTGGGCAAAGGTCCTGATCCCTGGTCTGTGCTGATTCACTGATAGTTTACTGGGTAAACGCCGTGATCCCTGGTCTGTGCTGATTCACTGATAGTTTACGGGTTAAAGACTGATCCCTGGTCTGTGCTGATTCTCTGATATTTTACTGTGAAAAGGCCCTGATCCCTAGTCTGTGCTGATGCACTGATAGTTTACTGTGAAAAGGACCTGATCCCTGGTCTGTGCTGATTCTCTGATAGTTTTCTGGGTAAAGGCCCAGATCCCTGGTCTGTGCTGATTCTCTGGTAGTTTACTGGGTAAAGGCCCTGATTCCCCGGTCTGTGCTGATTCACTGATAGTTTACTGGGTAAAGGCCCTGATCCCTGGTCTGTGCTGATTCACTGATAGTTTACTGGGTAAAGGCCCAGATCCCTGGTCTGTGCTGATTCTCTGATAGTTTACTGGGTAAAGGCCCTGATCCCTGGTCTGTGATGATTTACAGATAGTTCACTGGGTAAAGGCCCTGATCCCTGGTCTGTGCTGATTCTCTGATAGTTTACTGAATAAAGGCCCTGATCCCTGGCCTGTGCTGATTCTCTGATAGTTTACTGGGAAAAGGCCGTGATCCCTGGTCTGTGCTGATTCTCTGATAGTTTACTGGGTAAAGGCCCTGATTCCTGGTCTGTGCTGATTCACTGATAGTTTACTGGGTAAAGGCCCTGATCCCTGGTCTGTGCTGATTCACTGATAGTTTACTGGGTAAAGGCCCAGATCCCTGGTCTGTGCTGATTCTCTGATAGTTTACTGGGTAAAGGCCCTGATCCCTGGTCTGTGATGATTTACAGATAGTTCACTGGGTAAAGGCCCTGATCCCTGGTCTGTGCTGATTCTCTGATAGTTTACTGAATAAAGGCCCTGATCCCTGGCCTGTACTGATTCTCTGATAGTTTACCTGGAAAAGGCCGTGATCCCTGGTCTGTGCTGATTCTCTGATAGTTTACTGGGTAAAGGCCCTGATTCCTGGTCTGTGCTGATTCACTGATAGTTTACAGGATAAAGGCCCTGATCCCCGGTCTGCGCTGATTCACTGATTGTTTACTGGGTAAAGGACCTGATCCCTGGTCTATGCTGATTCTCTGATAGTTTACTGGGTAACGGGCCTGATCCCCGGTCTGTGCTGATTCTCTGATAGTTTACTGGGCAAAGGCCCTGATCCCTGGTCTATGCTGATTCTCTGATAGTTTACTGGGTAACGGGCCTGATCCCCGGTCTGTGCTGATTCACTGATAGTTTACAGTGTAAAGGCCCTGATCCCCGGTCTGCGCTGATTCACTGATTGTTTACTGGGTAAAGGCCCTGATCCCTGGTCTATGCTGATTCTCTGATAGTTTACTGGGTAACGGGCCTGATCCCCGGTCTGAGCTGATTCTCTGATAGTTCACTGGGTAAACGTCCTGATCCCTGGTCTGTGCTGATTCACTGATAGTTTACGGGGTAAAGGCCCTGATCCCCGGTCTGTGCTGATTCTCTGATAGTTTACTGGGTAAAGGCCCTGATACCTGGTCTGTGCTGATTCACTGATAGTTTACTGGGTAAAGGTCCTGATCCCTGGTCTGTGCTGATTCACTGATAGTTTACTGGCTGAAGGCCCTGATTCCCGGTCTGTGCTGATTCATTGATAGTTTACTGGGAAAAGACCCTGATGCCTGGTCTGTGCTGATTCTCTGAAAGTTTACTGGGAAAAGACCCTGATCCCCGGTCTGTGCTGATTCTCTGATAGTTTACTGGGAAAAGGCCCTGATCCCTGGTCTGTGCTGATTCTCTGATAGTTTACTGGGTAAAGGTCCTGATCCCTGGTCTGTGCTGATTCACTGATAGTTTACTGGCTAAAGGCCCTGATTCCCGGTCTGTGCTGATTCATTGATAGTTTACTGGGAAAAGACCCTGATCCCTGTTCTGTGCTGATTCTCTGAACGTTTACTGGGCAAAGGCCCTGATCCCTGGTCTGTGCTGATGCTCTGAAAGTTTACTGGGTGAAGGCCCTGATTCCCGGGCTGTGCTGATTCACTGATAGTTTACGGGGTAAAGACCCTGATCCATGGTCTGTGCTGATTCACTGATAGTTTACTTGGAAAAGGCCCTGAACCCCGGTCTGTGCTGATTCACTGATAGTTTACTGGGTAAAAGCCCTGATCCCTGGTCTGTGCTGATTCACTGATATCTTACTGCATAAAGGCCCTGATCCCTGGCCTGTGCTGATTCTCTGATAGTTTACTGGGAAAAGGCCCTGATCCCTGGTCTGTGCTGATTCTCTGATGGTTTACTGGGTAAAGGCCCTGATCCCCGGGCTGTGCTGATTCACTGATTGTTTACTGGGTAAAGGCCCTGATCCCCGGTCTGTGCTGATTCTCTGATATTTTACTGAGAAAATACCCTGATCCCTGGTCTGTGTTGATTCTCTGATAGTTTACTGGGTACAGGCCCTGATCCCTGGTCTGTGCTGATTCACTGATAGTTTCCTGGGTAAAAGCCCTGATCCCTGGTCTGTGCTGATTCTCTGATAATTTACTGGGTAAAGGCCCCAATCCCTGGTCTGTGCTGATTCTCTGATAGTTTACTGGGGAAAGGCCCTGATCCTCGGTCAGTGCTGATTTTCTGGTAGTTTACTGGGTAAAGGCCCTGATCCCTGATCTGTGCTGATTCTCTGATAGTTTACTGGGTAAAGGCCCTGATCCCCGGTCTGTGCTGATTCCCTGATAGTTTACTTGGTAAAAGCCCTGATGACTGGTCTGTGCTGATTCACTGATAGTTTCCTGGGTTGAAGCCCTGATCCCTGGTCTGTGCTGATTCACTGATAGTTTACTGGGTAAAGGCCCTGATCCCCGGTCTGTGCTAATTATCTGATAGTTTACTGGGTAAAGGCCCTGATCCCTGGTCTGTGCTGATGCACTGATATTTTACTGTGAAAAGGCCCTGATCCCTAGTCTGTGCTGATGCACTGATAGTTTACTGTGAAAAGGACCTGATCCCCGGTCTGTGCTGATAATCTGATAGTTTATTGGGAAAAGGACCTGATCCCTGGTCTGTGCTGATTCACTGATAGTTTACTGGGTAAAGGCCCTGATCCCTGGTCTGTGCTGATTCTCTGATAGTTTACTGGGTAACGGGCCTGATCCCCGGTCTGTGCTGATTCTCTCATAGTTTACTGGGTAACGGGCCTGATCCCCGGTCTGTGCTGATTCTCTGATAGTTCACTGGGTAAAGGTCCTGATCCCTGGTCTGTGCTGATTCACTGATAGTTTACGGGGTAAAGGCCCTGATCCCCGGTCTGTGCTGATTCTCTGATAGTTTACTGGGTAAAGGCCCTGATACCTGGTCTGTGCTGATTCACTGATAGTTTACTGGGTAAAGGTGCTGATCCCTGGTCTGTGCTGATTCACTGATAGTTTACTGGCTGAAGGCCCTGATTCCCGGTCTGTGCTGATTCATTGATAGTTTACTGGGAAAAGACCCTGATGCCTGGTCTGTGCTGATTCTCTGAAAGTTTACTGGGAAAAGACCCTGATCCCCGGTCTGTGCTGATTCTCTGATAGTTTACAGGAAAAGGCCCTGATCCCTGGTCTGTGCTGATTCTCTGATAGTTTACTGGGTAAAGGTCCTGATCCCTGGTCTGTGCTGATTCACTGATAGTTTACTGGCTAAAGGCCCTGATTCCCGGTCTGTGCTGATTCATTGATAGTTTACTGGGAAAAGACCCTGATCCCTGTTCTGTGCTGATTCTCTGAACGTTTACTGGGCAAAGGCCCTGATCCCTGGTCTGTGCTGATGCTCTGAAAGTTTACTGGGTGAAGGCCCTGATTCCCGGGCTGTGCTGATTCACTGATAGTTTACGGGGTAAAGACCCTGAACCATGGTCTGTGCTGATTCACTGATAGTTTACTTGGAAAAGGCCCTGAACCCCGGTCTGTGCTGATTCACTGATAGTTTACTGGGTAAAAGCCCTGATCCCTGGTCTGTGCTGATTCACTGATATCTTACTGCATAAAGGCCCTGATCCCTGGCCTGTGCTGATTCTCTGATAGTTTACTGGGAAAAGGCCCTGATCCCTGGTCTGTGCTGATTCTCTGATGGTTTACTGGGTAAAGGCCCTGATCCCCGGGCTGTGCTGATTCACTGATTGTTTACTGGGTAAAGGCCCTGATCCCCGGTCTGTGCTGATTCTCTGATATTTTACTGAGAAAATACCCTGATCCCTGGTCTGTGTTGATTCTCTGATAGTTTACTGGGTACAGGCCCTGATCCCTGGTCTGTGCTGATTCAC
Organism: Heptranchias perlo; assembly: GCF_035084215.1. Lineage (NCBI taxonomy): Eukaryota > Metazoa > Chordata > Chondrichthyes > Hexanchiformes > Hexanchidae > Heptranchias > Heptranchias perlo. Next base: position 8,517,695 of record NW_027139537.1, on the reverse strand, counting down.
TGATAGTTTCCTGGGTAAAAGCCCTGATCCCTGGTCTGTGCTGATTCTCTGATAATTTACTGGGTAAAGGCCCCAATCCCTGGTCTGTGCTGATTCTCTGATAGTTTACTGGGGAAAGGCCCTGATCCTCGGTCAGTGCTGATTTTCTGGTAGTTTACTGGGTAAAGGCCCTGATCCCTGATCTGTGCTGATTCTCTGATAGTTTACTGGGTAAAGGCCCTGATCCCCGGTCTGTGCTGATTCCCTGATAGTTTACTTGGTAAAAGCCCTGATGACTGGTCTGTGCTGATTCACTGATAGTTTCCTGGGTTGAAGCCCTGATCCCTGGTCTGTGCTGATTCACTGATAGTTTACTGGGTAAAGGCCCTGATCCCCGGTCTGTGCTAATTATCTGATAGTTTACTGGGTAAAGGCCCTGATCCCTGGTCTGTGCTGATGCACTGATATTTTACTGTGAAAAGGCCCTGATCCCTAGTCTGTGCTGATGCACTGATAGTTTACTGTGAAAAGGACCTGATCCCCGGTCTGTGCTGATAATCTGATAGTTTATTGGGAAAAGGCCCTGATCCCTGGTCTGTGCTGATTCACTGATAGTTTACTGGGTAAAGGCCCTGATCCCTGGTCTGTGCTGATTCTCTGATAGTTTACTGAGTAAAGGCCCTGATCCCCGGTCTGTGCTGATTCTCTGATAGTTTACTGGGTAAAGGCTCTGATTCCCGGGCTGTGCTGATTCACTGATAGTTTACTGGTTGAAGGCCCTGATCCCTGGTCTGTGCTAATTCACTGATAGTTTACTGGCTAACGGTCCTGATCCCTGTTCTATGCTGATTCACTGATTGTTTCCTGGGTAAAGGCCCTGATCCCTGGTCTGTGCTGATTCACTGATCGTTTACTGGGTAAAGGCCCTGATCCCCGGTCTTTGCTGATTCACTGATAGTTTACTGGGTGAAGGCCCTGATCCCTGGTCTGTGCTGATTCACTGATAGTTTACTGGGTAAAGGCTCTGATTCCCGGTCTGTGCTGATTCACTGATAGTTTAGTGGGAAATGACCCTGATCCCTGGCCTGTGCTGATTCTCTGATAGTTCACTGGGTAAAGACCCTGATCCCTGGTCTGTGATGTTTCACTGATAGTTTCCTGGGTTGAAGCCCTGATCCCCGGTCTGTGCTAATTCTCTGTTTGTTTACTGGGTAAAGGCCCTGATCCCTGGTCTGTGCTGATTCTATGATAGTTTACTGGGTAAAGAACCTGATCCCTGGTCTGTGATGTTTCACTGATAGTTTACTGGGTCAAGGCCCTGATCCCTGGTCTGTGCTGATTCACTAATAGTTTACTGGGTAAAGGCCCTGATCCCTGATCTGTGCTGATTCACTGATAGTTAACTGGGTAAAGGCCCTGATCCCCGGTCAGTGCTGATTCACTGACAGTTTACTGGGTGAAGGCCCTGATCCCTGGTCTGTGCTGATTCTCTGATAGTTTACGGGGTAAAGGCCCTGATCCCCGGTCTGTGCAGATTCCCTGATAGTTCACTGGGAAAAGGCCTTGATCCCTGGTCTGTGCTGATTCACTGATAGTTTACTGGGTAAAGGCCCTGAACCCCGGCCTGCGCTGATTCACTGATAGTTTACTGGGTAAAGGCCCTGATCCCTGGTCTGTGCTGATTCACTGATAGTTTACTGGGTAAAGGCCCTGAACCCCGGCCTGCGCTGATTCTCTGATAGTTTACTGGGTAAAGGCCCTGATCCCTGGTCTGTGCTGATTCACTGATAGTTTACTGCTTAAACGCCGTGATCCCTGGTCTGTGCTGATTCACTGATAGTTTACGGGTTAAAGACTCTGATCCCTGGTCTGTGCTGATTCTCTGATATTTTACTGTGAAAAGGCCCTGATCCCTAGTCTGTGCTGATGCACTGATAGTTTACTGTGAAAAGGACCTGATCCCTGGTCTGTGCTGATTCTCTGATAGTTTACTGGGTAAAGGCCCAGATCCCTGGTCTGTGCTGATTCTCTGATAGTTTACTGGGTAAAGGCCCTGATCCCTGGTCTGTGATGATTTACAGACAGTTCACTGGGTAAAGGCCCTGATCCCTGGTCTGTGCTGATTCTCTGATAGTTTACTGAATAAAGGCCCTGATCCCTGGCCTGTGCTGATTCTCTGATAGTTTACTGGGAAAAGGCCCTGATCCCTGGCCTGTGCTGATTCTCTGATAGTTTACTGGGAAAAGGCCCTGATCCCTGGTCTGTGCTGATTCTCTGATAGTTTACTGGGTAAAGGCCCTGATTCCTGGTCTGTGCTGATTCACTGAATGTTTACAGGGTAAAGGTCCTGATCCCTGGTCTGTGCTGATTCACTGATAGTTTACTAGGTAAACGATCTGATCCCTGGTTTATGCTGATTCTCTGATAGTTTACTGGGTAACGGGCCTGATCCCCGGTCTGTGCTGATTCTCTGATAGTTTACTGGGTAAAGGCCCTGATCCCTGTTCTGTGCTGATTCTCTGATAGTTTACTGGGTAACGGGCCTGATCCCCGGTCTGTGCTGATTCACTGATAGTTTACAGGGTAAAGGCCCTGATCCCCGGTCTGTGCTGATTCACTGATTGTTTACTGGGTAAAGGCCCTGATCCCTGGTCTGTGCTGATTCTCTGATAGTTTACTGGGTAACGGGCCTGATCCCCGGTCTGTGCTGATTCACTGATAGTTTACAGAGTAAAGGCCCTGATCCCCGGTCTGTGCTGATTCACTGATAGTTTACTGGGGAAAGGCCCTGATCCTCGGTCAGCGCTGATTTTCTGGTAGTTTACTCGGTGAAGGCCCTGATCCCTGATCTGTGCTGATTCTCTGATAGTTTACTGGGTAAAGGCCCTGATCCCCGGTCTTTGCTGATTCCCTGATAGTTTACTTGGTAAAAGCCCTGATGACTGGTCTGTGCTGATTCACTGATAGTTTCCTGTGTTAAAGCCCTGATCCCCGGTCTGTGCTAATTATCTGATAGTTTACTGGGTAAAGGCCCTGATCCCTGGTCTGTGCTGATGCACTGATATTTTACTGTGAAAAGGCCCTGATTCCCGGTCTCTGCTGATTCACTGAATGTTTACTGGGAAAAGACCCTGATCCCTGATCTGTGCTGATTCTCTGATAGTTTACTGGGTAAAGGCCCTGATCCCTGGTCTGTGCTGATTCACTGATAGTTTACTGGGTAAAGGCCCTGATCCCCGGCCTGCGCTGATTCACTGATAGTTAACTGGGGAAAGGTCCTGATCCCTGGTCTGTGCTGATTCTCTAATAGTTTACTGGGTAAATGCCCTGATCCCCGGTCTGTGCTGATTCACTGATCGTTGACAGGGTAAATGCCCTGATCCCTGGACTGTGCTGATTCTCTGATAGTTTACTGTCTTTTGGCCCTGATCCCTGGTCTGTGCTGATTCTCTGATAGTTTACTGGTTATAGGCCCTGATCCCTGGTCTGTGCTGATTCTCTGATAGTTTACTGGGTAAAGGCCCTGATCCCTGGTCTGTGCTGATTCTCTGCTAGTTAACTGGGGAAAGGTCCTGATCCCTGGTCTGTGCTGATTCTCTAATAGTTTACTGGGTAAAGGCCCTGATCCCTGGTCTGTACTGATTCACTGATAGTTTACTGGGTAAAGGCCCTGATCCCCGGTCTGTGCTGATGCACTGATAGTTTACTGTGAAAAGGACCTGATCCCCGGTCTGTGCTGATAATCTGATAGTTTATTGGGTAAAGGCCCTGATCCCTGGTCTGTGCTGATTCACTGATAGTTTACTGGGTAAAGGCCCTGATCCCTGGTCTGTGCTGATTCTCTGATAGTTTACTGGGTAAAGGCCCTGATCCCCGGTCTGTGCTGATTCTCTGATAGTTTACTGGGTCAATGCTCTGATTCCCGGGTTGTGCTGATTCACTGATAGTTTACTGGGTAAAGGCCCTGATCCCTGGTCTGTGCTGATTCACTGATAGTTTACTGGCTAAAGGCCCTGATCCCTGTTCTATGCTGATTCACTGATTGTTTCCTGGGTAAAGGCCCTGATCCCTGGTCTGTGCTGATTCACTGATCGTTTACTGGGTAAAGGCCCTGATCCCCGGTCTTTGCTGATTCACTGATAGTTTACTGGGTAAAGGCCCTGATCCCTGGTCTGTGTTGATTCACTGATAGTTTACTGGGTAAAGGCTCTGATTCCCGGTCTGTGCTGATTCACTGATAGTTTACTGGGTAAAGGCTCTGATTCCCGGTCTGTGCTGATTCACTGATAGTTTATTTGGAAATGACCCTGATCCCTGGCCTGTGCTGATTCTCTGATAGTTCAATGGGTAAAGACCCTGATCCCTGGTCTGTGATGTTTCACTGATAGTTTCCTGGGTTAAAGCCCTGATCCCCGGTCTGTGCTAATTCTCTGTTTGTTTACTGCGTAAAGGCCCTGATCCCTGGTCTGTGCTGATTCTCTGATAGTTTACTGGGTAAAGAACCTGATCCCTGGTCTGTGATGTTTCACTGATAGTTTACTGGGTAAAGGCCCTGATCCCTGTTCTGTGCTGATTCACTAATAGTTTACTGGGTAAAGGCCTTGATCCCTGATCTGTGCTGATTCACTGATAGTTAACTGGGTAAAGGCCCTGATCCCCGGTCAGTGATGATTCACTGATAGTTTACTGGGTAAAGGCCCTGATCCCTGGTCTGTTCTGATTCTCTGATAGTTTACGGGGTAAAGGCCCTGATCCCCGGTCTGTTCTGATTCTCTGATAGTTTACTGGGTAAAGGCTCTGATTCCCGGGCTGTGCTGATTCACTGATAGTTTACTGGGTAAAGGCCCTGATCCCTGGTCTGTGCTGATTCACTGATAGTTTACTGGCTAAAGGCCCTGATCCCTGTTCTATGCTGATTCACTGATTGTTTCCTGGGTAAAGGCCCTGATCCCTGGTCTGTGCTGATTCACTGATCGTTTACTGGGTAAAGGCCCTGATCCCCGGTCTTTGCTGATTCACTGATAGTTTACTGGGTAAAGGCCCTGATCCCTGGTCTGTGCTGATTCACTGATAGTTTACTGGGTAAAGGCTCTGATTCCCGGTCTGTGCTGATTCACTGATAGTTTACTGGGTAAAGGCTCTGATTCCCGGTCTGTGCTGATTCACTGATAGTTTAGTGGGAAATGACCCTGATCCCTGGCCTGTGCTGATTCTCTGATAGTTCACTGGGTAAAGACCCTGATCCCTGGTCTGTGATGTTTCACTGATAGTTTCCTGGGTTAAAGCCCTGATCCCCGGTCTGTGCTAATTCTCTGTTTGTTTACTGCGTAAAGGCCCTGATCCCTGGTCTGTGCTGATTCTCTGATAGTTTACTGGGTAAAGAACCTGATCCCTGGTCTGTGATGTTTCACTGATAGTTTATTGGGTCAAGGCCCTGATCCCTGGTCTGTGCTGATTCACTAATAGTTTACTGGGTAAAGGCCCTGATCCCTGATCTGTGCTGATTCACTGATAGTTAACTGAGTAAAGGCCCTGATCCCCGGTCAGTGCTGATTCACTGACAGTTTACTGGGTAAAGGCCCTGATCCCTGGTCTGTGCTGATTCTCTGATAGTTTACGGGGTAAAGGCCCTGATCCCCGGTCTGTGCAGATTCCCTGATAGTTCACTGGGAAAAGGCCTTGATCCCTGGTCTGTGCTGATTCACTGATAGTTTACTGGGTAAAGGCCCTGAACCCCGGCCTGCGCTGATTCACTGATAGTTTACTGGGTAAAGGCCCTGATCCCTGGTCTGTGCTGATTCACTGATAGTTTACTGGGTAAAGGCCCTGAACCCCGGCCTGCGCTGATTCTCTGATAGTTTACTGGGTAAAGGCCCTGATCCCTGGTCTGTGCTGATTCACTGATAGTTTACTGCTTAAACGCCGTGATCCCTGGTCTGTGCTGATTCACTGATAGTTTACGGGTTAAAGACTCTGCTCCCTGGTCTGTGCTGATTCTCTGATATTTTACTGTGAAAAGGCCCTGATCCCTAGTCTGTGCTGATGCACTGATAGTTCACTGTGAAAAGGACCTGATCCCTGGTCTGTGCTGATTCTCTGATAGTTTACTGGGTAAAGGCCCAGATCCCTGGTCTGTGCTGATTCTCTGATAGTTTACTGGGTAAAGGCCCTGATCCCTGGTCTGTGATGATTTACAGACAGTTCACTGGGTAAAGGCCCTGATCCCTGGTCTGTGCTGATTCTCTGATAGTTTACTGAATAAAGGCCCTGATCCCTGGCCTGTGCTGATTCTCTGATAGTTTACTGGGAAAAGGCCCTGATCCCTGGCCTGTGCTGATTCTCTGATAGTTTACTGGGAAAAGGCCCTGATCCCTGGTCTGTGCTGATTCTCTGATAGTTTACTGGGTAAAGGCCCTGATTCCTTGTCTGTGCTGATTCCCTGAATGTTTACAGGGTAAAGGTCCTGATCCCTGGTCTGTGCTGATTCACTGATAGTTTACTGGGTAAACGACCTGATCCCTGGTCTATGCTGATTCTCTGATAGTTTACTGGGTAACGGGCCTGATCCCCGGTCTGTGCTGATTCTCTGATAGTTTACTGGGTAAAGGCCCTGATCCCTGGTCTGTGCTGATTCTCTGATAGTTTACTGGGTAACGGGCCTGATCCCTGGTCTGTGCTGATTCACTGATAGTTTACTGGCTAAAGGCCCTGATCCCTGTTCTATGCTGATTCACTGATTGTTTCCTGGGTAAAGGCCCTGATCCCTGGTCTGTGCTGATTCACTGATCGTTTACTGGGTAAAGGCCCTGATCCCCGGTCTTTGCTGATTCACTGATAGTTTACTGGGTAAAGGCGCTGATCCCTGGTCTGTGCTGATTCACTGATAGTTTACTGGGTAAAGGCTCTGATTCCCGGTCTGTGCTGATTCACTGATAGTTTACTGGGTAAAGGCTCTGATTCCCGGTCTGTGCTGATTCACTGATAGTTTAGTGGGAAATGACCCTGATCCCTGGCCTGTGCTGATTCTCTGATAGTTCACTGGGTAAAGACCCTGATCCCTGGTCTGTGATGTTTCACTGATAGTTTCCTGGGTTAAAGCCCTGATCCCCGGTCTGTGCTAATTCTCTGTTTGTTTACTGCGTAAAGGCCCTGATCCCTGGTCTGTGCTGATTCTCTGATAGTTTACTGGGTAAAGAACCTGATCCCTGGTCTGTGATGTTTCACTGATAGTTTACTGGGTCAAGGCCCTGATCCCTGGTCTGTGCTGATTCACTAATAGTTTACTGGGTAAAGGCCCTGATCCCTGATCTGTGCTGATTCACTGATAGTTAACTGGGTAAAGGCCCTGATCCCCGGTCAGTGCTGATTCATTGACAGTTTACTGGGTAAAGGCCCTGATCCCTGGTCTGTGCTGATTCTCTGATAGTTTACGGGGTAAAGGCCCTGATCCCCGGTCTGTGCAGATTCCCTGATAGTTCACTGGGAAAAGGCCTTGATCCCTGGTCTGTGCTGATTCACTGATAGTTTACTGGGTAAAGGCCCTGAACCCCGGCCTGCGCTGATTCACTGATAGTTTACTGGGTAAAGGCCCTGATCCCTGGTCTGTGCTGATTCACTGATAGTTTACTGGGTAAAGGCCCTGAACCCCGGCCTGCGCTGATTCTCTGATAGTTTACTGGGTAAAGGCCCTGATCCCTGGTCTGTGCTGATTCACTGATAGTTTACTGCTTAAACGCCGTGATCCCTGGTCTGTGCTGATTCACTGATAGTTTACGGGTTAAAGACTCTGCTCCCTGGTCTGTGCTGATTCTCTGATATTTTACTGTGAAAAGGCCCTGATCCCTAGTCTGTGCTGATGCACTGATAGTTTACTGTGAAAAGGACCTGATCCCTGGTCTGTGCTGATTCTCTGATAGTTTACTGGGTAAAGGCCCAGATCCCTGGTCTGTGCTGATTCTCTGATAGTTTACTGGGTAAAGGCCCTGATCCCTGGTCTGTGATGATTTACAGACAGTTCACTGGGTAAAGGCCCTGATCCCTGGTCTGTGCTGATTCTCTGATAGTTTACTGAATAAAGGCCCTGATCCCTGGCCTGTGCTGATTCTCTGATAGTTTACTGGGAAAAGGCCCTGATCCCTGGCCTGTGCTGATTCTCTGATAGTTTACTGGGAAAAGGCCCTGATCCCTGGTCTGTGCTGATTCTCTGATAGTTTACTGGGTAAAGGCCCTGATTCCTTGTCTGTGCTGATTCACTGAATGTTTACAGGGTAAAGGTCCTGATCCCTGGTCTGTGCTGATTCACTGATAGTTTACTGGGTAAACGACCTGATCCCTGGTCTATGCTGATTCTCTGATAGTTTACTGGGTAACGGGCCTGATCCCCGGTCTGTGCTGATTCTCTGATAGTTTACTGGGTAAAGGCCCTGATCCCTGGTCTGTGCTGATTCTCTGATAGTTTACTGGGTAACGGGCCTGATCCCCGGTCTGTGCTGATTCACTGATAGTTTACAGGGTAAAGGCCCTGATCCCCGGTCTGTGCTGATTCACTGATTGTTTACTGGGTAAAGGCCCTGATCCCTGGTCTGTGCTGATTCTCTGATAGTTTACTGGGTAACGGGCCTGATCCCCGGTCTGTGCTGATTCACTGATAGTTTACAGGGTAAAGGCCCTGATCCCCGGTCTGTGCTGATTCACTGATAGTTTACTGGGGAAAGGCCCTGATCCTCGGTCAGTGCTGATTTTCTGGTAGTTTACTCGGTAAAGGCCCTGATCCCTGATCTGTGCTGATTCTCTGATAGTTTACTGGGTAAAGGCCCTGATCCCCGGTCTTTGCTGATTCCCTGATAGTTTACTTGGTAAAAGCCCTGATGACTGGTCTGTGCGGATTCACTGATAGTTTCCTGTGTTAAAGCCCTGATCCCCGGTCTGTGCTAATTATCTGATAGTTTACTGGGTAAAGGCCCTGATCCCTGATCTGTGCTGATTCTCTAATAGTTTACTGGGTAAAGGCCCTGATCCCTGGTCTGTACTGATTCACTGATAGTTTACTGGGTAAAGGCCCTGATCCCCGGTCTGTGCTGATGCACTGATAGTTTACTGTGAAAAGGACCTGATCCCCGGTCTGTGCTGATAATCTGATAGTTTATTGGGTAAAGGCCCTGATCCCTGGTCTGTGCTGATTCACTGATAGTTTACTGGGTAAAGGCCCTGATCCCTGGTCTGTGCTGATTCTCTGATAGTTTACTGGGTAAAGGCCCTGATCCCCGGTCTGTGCTGATTCTCTGATAGTTTACTGGGTCAATGCTCTGATTCCCGGGTTGTGCTGATTCACTGATATTTTACTGGGTAAAGGCCCTGATCCCTGGTCTGTGCTGATTCACTGATAGTTTACTGGCTAAAGGCCCTGATCCCTGTTCTATGCTGATTCACTGATTGTTTCCTGGGTAAAGGCCCTGATCCCTGGTCTGTGCTGATTCACTGATCGTTTACTGGGTAAAGGCCCTGATCCCCGGTCTTTGCTGATTCACTGATAGTTTACTGGGTAAAGGCCCTGATCCCTGGTCTGTGCTGATTCACTGATAGTTTACTGGGTAAAGGCTCTGATTCCCGGTCTGTGCTGATTCACTGATAGTTTACTGGGTAAAGGCTCTGATTCCCGGTCTGTGCTGATTCACTGATAGTTTATTTGGAAATGACCCTGATCCCTGGCCTGTGCTGATTCTCTGATAGTTCACTGGGTAAAGACCCTGATCCCTGGTCTGTGATGTTTCACTGATAGTTTCCTGGGTTAAAGCCCTGATCCCCGGTCTGTGCTAATTCTCTGTTTTTTACTGCGTAAAGGCCCTGATCCCTGGTCTGTGCTGATTCTCTGATAGTTTACTGGGTAAAGAACCTGATCCCTGGTCTGTGATGTTTCACTGATAGTTTACTGGGTAAAGGCCCTGATTCCGGTTCTGTGCTGATTCACTAATAGTTTACTGGGTAAAGGCCCTGATCCCTGATCTGTGCTGATTCACTGATAGTTAACTGGGTAAAGGCCCTGAACCCCGGCCTGCGCTGATTCACTGATAGTTTACTGGGTAAAGGCCCTGATCCCTGGTCTGTGCTGATTCACCGATAGTTTACTGGGTAAAGGCCCTGAACCCCGGCCTGCGCTGATTCTCTGATAGTTTACTGGGTAAAGGCCCTGATCCCTGGTCTGTGCTGATTCACTGATAGTTTACTGCTTAAACGCCGTGATCCCTGGTCTGTGCTCATTCACTGATAGTTTACGGGTTAAAGACTCTGATCCCTGGTCTGTGCTGATTCTCTGATATTTTACTGTGAAAAGGCCCTGATCCCTAGTCTGTGCTGATGCACTGATAGTTTACTGGGTAAAGGCCCTGATCCCCGGTCTGTGCTGATTCACTGATAGTTTACTGGGTAAAGGCCCTGATCCCTGTTCTGTGCTGATTCTCTGATAGTTTACTGGGTAAAGGCCCTGATCCCCGGTCTGTGCTGATTCACTGATAGTTTACTGGGTAAAGGCCCTGATCCCTGGTCTGTGCTGATTCTCTGATAGTTTACTGTGAAAAGGACCTGATCCCTGGTCTGTGCTGATTCTCTGATAGTTTACTGGGTAAAGGCCCAGATCCCTGGTCTGTGCTGATTCTCTGATAGTTTACTGGGTCAAGGCCCTGATCCCTGGTCTGTGATGATTTACAGATAGTTCACTGGGTAAAGGCCCTGATCCCTGGTCTGTGCTGATTCTCTGATAGTTTACTGAATAAAGGCCCTGATCCCTGGCCTGTGCTGATTCTCTGATAGTTTACTGGGAAAAGGCCCTGATCCCTGGTCTGTGCTGATTCTCTGATAGTTTACTGGGTAAAGGCCCTGATCCCCAGCCTGCGCTGATTCACTGATAGTTCACTGGGGAAAGGTCCTGATCCCTGGTCTGTGCTGATTCTCTAATAGTTTACTGGGTAAAGGCCCTGATCCCCGGTCTGTGCTGATTCACTGATCGTTGACTGGGTAAATGCCCTGATCCCTGGACTGTGCTGATTCTCTGATAGTTTACTGGTTATAGGCCCTGATCCCTGGTCTGTGCTGATTCTCTGATAGTTTACTGGTTATAGGCCCTGATCCCTGGTCTGTGCTGATTCTCTGATAGTTTACTGGGTAAAGGCCCTGATCCCTGGTCTGTGCTGATTCTCTGCTAGTTAACTGGGGAAAGGTCCTGATCCCTGGTCTGTGCTGATTCTTTAATAGTTTACTGGGTAAAGGCCCTGATCCCTGGTCTGTACTGATTCACTGATAGTTTACTGGGTAAAGGCCCTGATCCCCGGTCTGTGCTGATGCACTGATAGTTTACTGTGAAAAGGACCTGATCCCCGGTCTGTGCTGATAATCTGATAGTTTATTGGGTAAAGGCCCTGATCCCTGGTCTGTGCTGATTCACTGATAGTTTACTGGGTAAAGGCCCTGATCCCTGGTCTGTGCTGATTCTCTGATAGTTGACTGGGTAAAGGCCCTGATCCCCGGTCTGTGCTGATTCTCTGATAGTTTACTGGGTCAATGCTCTGATTCCCGGGCTGTGCTGATTCACTGATAGTTTACTGGGTAAAGGCCCTGATCCCTGGTATGTGCTGATTCACTGATAGTTTACTGGCTAAAGGCCCTGATCCCTGTTCTATGCTGATTCACTGATAGTTTCCTGGGTTAAAGCCCTGATCCCCGGTCTGTGCTAATTCTCTGTTTGTTTACTGCGTAAAGGCCCTGATCCCTGGTCTGTGCTGATTCTCTGATAGTTTACTGGGTAAAGAACTTGATCCCTGGTCTGTGATGTTTCACTGATAGTTTACTGGGTAAAGGCCCTGATCCCGGTTCTGTGCTGATTCACTAATAGTTTACTGGGTAAAGGCCCTGATCCCTGATCTGTGCTGATTCACTGATAGTTAACTGGGTAAAGGCCCTGAACCCCGGCCTGCGCTGATTCACTGATAGTTTACTGGGTAAAGGCCCTGATCCCTGGTCTGTGCTGATTCACTGATAGTTTACTGGGTAAAGGCCCTGAACCCCGGCCTGCGCTGATTCTCTGATAGTTTACTGGGTAAAGGCCCTGATCCCTGGTCTGTGCTGATTCACTGATAGTTTACTGCTTAAACGCCGTGATCCCTGGTCTGTGCTCATTCACTGATAGTTTACGGGTTAAAGACTCTGATCCCTGGTCTGTGCTGATTCTCTGATATTTTACTGTGAAAAGGCCCTGATCCCTAGTCTGTGCTGATGCACTGATAGTTTACTGGGTAAAGGCCCTGATCCCCGGTCTGTGCTGATTCACTGATAGTTTACTGGGTAAAGGCCCTGATCCCTGTTCTGTGCTGATTCTCTGATAGTTTACTGGGTAAAGGCCCTGATCCCCGGTCTGTGCTGATTCACTGATAGTTTACTGGGTAAAGGCCCTGATCCCTGTTCTGTGCTGATTCTCTGATAGTTTCCTGGGTAAAGGCCCTGATCCCTGGTCTGTGCTGATTCACTGATCGTTTACTGGGTAAAGGCCCTGATCCCCGGTCTTTGCTGATTCACTGATAGTTTACTGGGTAAAGGCCCTGATCCCTGGTCTGTGCTGATTCACTGATAGTTTACTGGGTAAAGGCCCTGATCCCCGGTCTGTGCTGATTCACTGATCGTTTACTGGGTAAAGGCCCTGATCCCCGGTCTTTGCTGATTCACTGATAGTTTACTGGGTAAAGGCCCTGATCCCTGGTCTGTGCTGATTCACTGATAGTTTACTGGGTAAAGGCCCTGATCCCTGGTCTGTGCTGATTCTCTGATAGTTTACTGGGTAAAGGCCCTGATCCCCGGTCTGTGCTGATTCTCTGATAGTTTACTGGGTCAATGCTCTGATTCCCGGGTTGTGCTGATTCACTGATAGTTTACTGTGTAAAGGCCCTGATCCCTGGTCTGTGCTGATTCACTGATAGTTTACTGGCTAAAGGCCCTGATCCCTGTTCTATGCTGATTCACTGATTGTTTCCTGGGTAAAGGCCCTGATCCCTGGTCTGTGCTGATTCACTGATCGTTTACTGGGTAAAGGCCCTGATCCCCGGTCTTTGCTGATTCACTGATAGTTTACTGGGTAAAGGCCCTGATCCCTGGTCTGTGCTGATTCACTGATAGTTTACTGGGTAAAGGCTCTGATTCCCGGTCTGTGCTGATTCACTGATAGTTTACTGGGTAAAGGCTCTGATTCCCGGTCTGTGCTGATTCACTGATAGTTTATTTGGAAATGACCCTGATCCCTGGCCTGTGCTGATTCTCTGATAGTTCACTGGGTAAAGACCCTGATCCCTGGTCTGTGATGTTTCACTGATAGTTTCCTGGGTTAAAGCCCTGATCCCCGGTCTGTGCTAATTCTCTGTTTGTTTACTGCGTAAAGGCCCTGATCCCTGGTCTGTGCTGATTCTCTGATAGTTTACTGGGTAAAGAACTTGATCCCTGGTCTGTGATGTTTCACTGATAGTTTACTGGGTAAAGGCCCTGATCCCGGTTCTGTGCTGATTCACTAATAGTTTACTGGGTAAAGGCCCTGATCCCTGATCTGTGCTGATTCACTGATAGTTAACTGGGTAAAGGCCCTGAACCCCGGCCTGCGCTGATTCACTGATAGTTTACTGGGTAAAGGCCCTGATCCCTGGTCTGTGCTGATTCACTGATAGTTTACTGGGTAAAGGCCCTGAACCCCGGCCTGCGCTGATTCTCTGATAGTTTACTGGGTAAAGGCCCTGATCCCTGGTCTGTGCTGATTCACTGATAGTTTACTGCTTAAACGCCGTGATCCCTGGTCTGTGCTCATTCACTGATAGTTTACGGGTTAAAGACTCTGATCCCTGGTCTGTGCTGATTCTCTGATATTTTACTGTGAAAAGGCCCTGATCCCTAGTCTGTGCTGATGCACTGATAGTTTACTGGGTAAAGGCCCTGATCCCCGGTCTGTGCTGATTCACTGATAGTTTACTGGGTAAAGGCCCTGATCCCTGTTCTGTGCTGATTCTCTGATAGTTTACTGGGTAAAGGCCCTGATCCCCGGTCTGTGCTGATTCACTGATAGTTTACTGGGTAAAGGCCCTGATCCCTGGTCTGTGCTGATTCTCTGATAGTTTACTGTGAAAAGGACCTGATCCCTGGTCTGTGCTGATTCTCTGATAGTTTACTGGGTAAAGGCCCAGATCCCTGGTCTGTGCTGATTCTCTGATAGTTTACTGGGTAAAGGCCCTGATCCCTGGTCTGTGATGATTTACAGATAGTTCACTGGGTAAAGGCCCTGATCCCTGGTCTGTGCTGATTCTCTGATAGTTTACTGAATAAAGGCCCTGATCCCTGGCCTGTGCTGATTCTCTGATAGTTTACTGGGAAAAGGCCCTGATCCCTGGTCTGTGCTGATTCTCTGATAGTTTACTGGGTAAAGGCCCTGATCCCCGGCCTGCGCTGATTCACTGATAGTTCACTGGGGAAAGGTCCTGATCCCTGGTCTGTGCTGATTCTCTAATAGTTTACTGGGTAAAGGCCCTGATCCCCGGTCTGTGCTGATTCACTGATCGTTGACTGGGTAAATGCCCTGATCCCTGGACTGTGCTGATTCTCTGATAGTTTACTGGTTATAGGCCCTGATCCCTGGTCTGTGCTGATTCTCTGATAGTTTACTGGTTATAGGCCCTGATCCCTGGTCTGTGCTGATTCTCTGATAGTTTACTGGGTAAAGGCCCTGATCCCTGGTCTGTGCTGATTCTCTGCTAGTTAACTGGGGAAAGGTCCTGATCCCTGGTCTGTGCTGATTCTTTAATAGTTTACTGGGTAAAGGCCCTGATCCCTGGTCTGTACTGATTCACTGATAGTTTACTGGGTAAAGGCCCTGATCCCCGGTCTGTGCTGATGCACTGATAGTTTACTGTGAAAAGGACCTGATCCCCGGTCTGTGCTGATAATCTGATAGTTTATTGGGTAAAGGCCCTGATCCCTGGTCTGTGCTGATTCACTGATAGTTTACTGGGTAAAGGCCCTGATCCCTGGTCTGTGCTGATTCTCTGATAGTTGACTGGGTAAAGGCCCTGATCCCCGGTCTGTGCTGATTCTCTGATAGTTTACTGGGTCAATGCTCTGATTCCCGGGCTGTGCTGATTCACTGATAGTTTACTGGGTAAAGGCCCTGATCCCTGGTCTGTGCTGATTCACTGATAGTTTACTGGCTAAAGGCCCTGATCCCTGTTCTATGCTGATTCACTGATTGTTTCCTGGGTAAAGGCCCTGATCCCTGGTCTGTGCTGATTCACTGATCGTTTACTGGGTAAAGGCCCTGATCCCCGGTCTTTGCTGATTCACTGATAGTTTACTGGGTAAAGGCCCTGATCCCTGGTCTGTGCTGATTCACTGATAGTTTACTGGGTAAAGGCTCTGATTCCCGGTCTGTGCTGATTCACTGATAGTTTACTGGGTAAAGAACCTGATCCCTGGTCTGTGATGTTTCACTGATAGTTTACTGGGTAAAGGCCCTGATCCCTGTTCTGTGCTGATTCACTAATAGTTTACTGGGTAAAGGCCCTGATCCCTGATCTGTGCTGATTCACTGATAGTTAACTGGGTAAAGGCCCTGATCCCCGGTCAGTGCTGATTCACTGATAGTTTACTGGGTAAAGGCCCTGATCCCTGGTCTGTGCTGATTCTCTGATAGTTTACGGGGTAAAGGCCCTGATCCCCGGTCTGTGCAGATTCCCTGATAGTTCACTGGGAAAAGCCCTTGATCCCTGGTCTGTGCTGATTCACTGATAGTTTACTGGGTAAAGGCCCTGAACCCCGGCCTGCGCTGATTCACTGATAGTTTACTGGGTAAAGGCCCTGATCCCTGGTCTGTGCTGATTCACTGATAGTTTACTGGGTAAAGGCCCTGAACCCCGGCCTGCGCTGATTCTCTGATAGTTTACTGGGTAAAGGCCCTGATCCCTGGTCTGTGCTGATTCACTGATAATTTACTGCTTAAACGCCGTGATCCCTGGTCTGTGCTGATTCACTGATAGTTTACGGGTTAAAGACTCTGATCCCTGGTCTGTGCTGATTCTCTGATATTTTACTGTGAAAAGGCCCTGATCCCTAGTCTGTGCTGATTCTCTGATAGTTTACTGGGTAAAGGCCCAGATCCCTGGTCTGTGCTGATTCTCTGATAGGTTACTGGGTAAAGGCCCTGATCCCTGGTCTGTGATGATTTACAGATAATTCACTGGGTAAAGGCCCTGATCCCTGGTCTGTGCTGATTCTCTGATAGTTTACTGAATAAAGGCCCTGATCCCTGGCCTGTGCTGATTCTCTGATAGTTTACTGGGAAAAGGCCCTGATCCCTGGTCTGTGCTGATTCTCTGATAGTTTACTGGGTAAAGGCCCTGATTCCTGGTCTGTGCTGATTCACTGATTGTTTACAGGGTAAAGGCCCTGATCCCTGGTCTGTGCTGATTCACTGATAGTTTACTGGGTAAAGGACCTGATCCCTGGTCTATGCTGATTCTCTGATAGTTTACTGGGTAACGGGCCTGATCCCCGGTCTGTGCTGATTCTCTGATAGTTTACTGGGTAAAGGCCCTGATCCCTGGTCTATGCTGATTCTCTGATAGTTTACTGGGTAACGGGCCTGATCCCCGGTCTGTGCTGATTCACTGATTGTTTACTGGGTAAAGGCCCTGATCCCTGGTCTATGCTGATTCTCTGATAGTTTACTGGGTCACGGGCCTGATCCCCGGTCTGTGATGATTCTCTGATATTTTACTGAGTAAAGACCCTGATCCCTGGTCTGTGTTGATTCTCTGATAGTTTACTGGGTAAAGGTCCTGATCCCTGGTCTGTGCTGATTCACTGATAGTTCACTGGGTAAAGGCTCTGATTCCCGTCTGTGCTGATTAACTGATAGTTCACTGGGTAAAGGCCCTGATCCCCGGTCTGTGCTGATTCACTGATAGTTTACTGGGTAAAGGACCTGATCCCCGGTCTGTGCTGATTCACTGATAGTTTACTGGGCAAAGGCCCTGATCCCTGGTCTGTGCTGATGCTCTGAAAGTTTATTGGGTGAAGGCTCTGATCCCCGGGCTGTGCTGATTCACTGATAGTTTACTGGGGAAAGGCCCTGATCCTCGGTCAGTGCTGATTTTCTGGTTGTTTACTCGGTAAAGGCCCTGAACCCCGGTCTGTGCTGATTCACTGATAGTTTACTGGGTAAAAGCCCTGATCCCTGGTCTGTGCTGATTCACTGATATCTTACTGCATAAAGGCCCTGATCCCTGGCCTGTGCTGATTCTCTGATAGTTTACTGGGAAAAGGCCCTGATCCCTGGTCTGTGCTGATTCTCTGATAGTTTACTGGGTGAAGGCTCTGATTCCTGGTCTGTGCTGATTCACTGATAGTTTACTGGGTAAAGGCCCTGATCCCCGGTCTGTGCTGATTCACTGATTGTTGACTGGGTAAAGGCCCTGATACTTGGCCTGTGCTGATTCACTGATAGTTTACTGGGTAAAGGCCCTGATCACCGGTCTGTGCTGATTCACTGATAGTTTACTGGGTAAAGGACCTGATCCCCGGTCTGTGCTGATTCTCTGATATTTTACTGAGTAAATACCCTGATCCCTGGTCTGTGTTGATTCACTGATAGTTTACTGGGTAAAGGCCCTGATCCCTGGTCTGTGCTGATTCTCTGATAGTTGACTGGGTAAAGGCCCTGATCCCCGGTCTGTGCTGATTCTCTGATAGTTTACTGGGTCAATGCTCTGATTCCCGGGCTGTGCTGATTCACTGATAGTTTACTGGGTAAAGGCCCTGATCCCTGGTCTGTGCTGATTCACTGATAGTTTACTGGCTAAAGGCCCTGATCCCTGTTCTATGCTGATTCACTGATTGTTTCCTGGGGAAAGGCCCTGATCCCTGGTCTGTGCTGATTCACTGATCGTTTACTGGGTAAAGGCCCTGATCCCCGGTCTTTGCTGATTCACTGATAGTTTACTGGGTAAAGGCCCTGATCCCTGGTCTGTGCTGATTCACTGATAGTTTACTGGGTAAAGGCTCTGATTCCCGGTCTGTGCTGATTCACTGATAGTTTACTGGGTAAAGAACCTGATCCCTGGTCTGTGATGTTTCACTGATAGTTTACTGGGTAAAGGCCCTGATCCCTGTTCTGTGCTGATTCACTAATAGTTTACTGGGTAAAGGCCCTGATCCCTGATCTGTGCTGATTCACTGATAGTTAACTGGGTAAAGGCCCTGATCCCCGGTCAGTGCTGATTCACTGATAGTTTACTGGGTAAAGGCCCTGATCCCTGGTCTGTGCTGATTCTCTGATAGTTTACGGGGTAAAGGCCCTGATCCCCGGTCTGTGCAGATTCCCTGATAGTTCACTGGGAAAAGGCCTTGATCCCTGGTCTGTGCTGATTCACTGATAGTTTACTGGGTAAAGGCCCTGAACCCCGGCCTGCGCTGATTCACTGATAGTTTACTGGGTAAAGGCCCTGATCCCTGGTCTGTGCTGATTCACTGATAGTTTACTGGGTAAAGGCCCTGAACCCCGGCCTGCGCTGATTCTCTGATAGTTTACTGGGTAAAGGCCCTGATCCCTGGTCTGTGCTGATTCACTGATAATTTACTGCTTAAACGCCGTGATCCCTGGTCTGTGCTGATTCACTGATAGTTTACGGGTTAAAGACTCTGATCCCTGGTCTGTGCTGATTCTCTGATATTTTACTGTGAAAAGGCCCTGATCCCTAGTCTGTGCTGATTCTCTGATAGTTTACTGGGTAAAGGCCCAGATCCCTGGTCTGTGCTGATTCTCTGATAGGTTACTGGGTAAAGGCCCTGATCCCTGGTCTGTGATGATTTACAGATAATTCACTGGGTAAAGGCCCTGATCCCTGGTCTGTGCTGATTCTCTGATAGTTTACTGAATAAAGGCCCTGATCCCTGGCCTGTGCTGATTCTCTGATAGTTTACTGGGAAAAGGCCCTGATCCCTGGTCTGTGCTGATTATCTGATAGTTTACTGGGTAAAGGCCCTGATTCCTGGTCTGTGCTGATTCACTGATTGTTTACAGGGTAAAGGCCCTGATCCCTGGTCTGTGCTGATTCACTGATAGTTTACTGGGTAAAGGACCTGATCCCTGGTCTATGCTGATTCTCTGATAGTTTACTGGGTAACGGGCCTGATCCCCGGTCTGTGCTGATTCTCTGATAGTTTACTGGGTAAAGGCCCTGATCCCTGGTCTATGCTGATTCTCTGATAGTTTACTGGGTAACGGGCCTGATCCCCGGTCTGTGCTGATTCACTGATTGTTTACTGGGTAAAGGCCCTGATCCCTGGTCTATGCTGATTCTCTGATAGTTTACTGGGTCACGGGCCTGATCCCCGGTCTGTGATGATTCTCTGATATTTTACTGAGTAAAGACCCTGATCCCTGGTCTGTGTTGATTCTCTGATAGTTTACTGGGTAAAGGTCCTGATCCCTGGTCTGTGCTGATTCACTGATAGTTCACTGGGTAAAGGCTCTGATTCCCGTCTGTGCTGATTAACTGATAGTTCACTGGGTAAAGGCCCTGATCCCCGGTCTGTGCTGATTCACTGATAGTTTACTGGGTAAAGGACCTGATCCCCGGTCTGTGCTGATTCACTGATAGTTTACTGGGCAAAGGCCCTGATCACTGGTCTGTGCTGATGCTCTGAAAGTTTATTGGGTGAAGGCTCTGATCCCCGGGCTGTGCTGATTCACTGATAGTTTACTGGGGAAAGGCCCTGATCCTCGGTCAGTGCTGATTTTCTGGTTGTTTACTCGGTAAAGGCCCTGAACCCCGGTCTGTGCTGATTCACTGATAGTTTACTGGGTAAAAGCCCTGATCCCTGGTCTGTGCTGATTCACTGATATCTTACTGCATAAAGGCCCTGATCCCTGGCCTGTGCTGATTCTCTGATAGTTTACTGGGAAAAGGCCCTGATCCCTGGTCTGTGCTGATTCTCTGATAGTTTACTGGGTGAAGGCTCTGATTCCTGGTCTGTGCTGATTCACTGATAGTTTACTGGGTAAAGGCCCTGATCCCCGGTCTGTGCTGATTCACTGATTGTTGACTGGGTAAAGGCCCTGATACTTGGCCTGTGCTGATTCACTGATAGTTTACTGGGTAAAGGCCCTGATCACCGGTCTGTGCTGATTCACTGATAGTTTACTGGGTAAAGGACCTGATCCCCGGTCTGTGCTGATTCTCTGATATTTTACTGAGTAAATACCCTGATCCCTGGTCTGTGTTGATTCTCTGATAGTTTACTGGGTAAAGGCCCTGATCCCTGGTCTGTGCTGATACACTGATAGTTTCCTGGGTAAAAGCCCTGATCCCTGGTCTGTGCTGATTCTCTGATAATTTACTGGGTAAAGGCCCCAATCCCTGGTCTGTGCTGATTTTCTGATAGTTTACTGGGGAAAGACCCTGATCCTCGGTCAGTGCTGATTTTCTGGTTGTTTACTCGCAAAAGGCCCTGATCCCTGATCTGTGCTGATTCTCTGATAGTTTACTGGGTAAAGGCCCTGATCCCCGGTCTGTGCTGATTCTCTGATATTTTACTGAGTAAAGACCCTGATCCCTGGTCTGTGTTGATTCTCTGATAGTTTACTGGGTAAAGGTCCTGATCCCTGGTCTGTGCTGATTCACTGATAGTTCACTGGGTAAAGGCTCTGATTCCCGTCTGTGCTGATTAACTGATAGTTCACTGGGTAAAGGCCCTGATCCCCGGTCTGTGCTGATTCACTGATAGTTTACTGGGTAAAGGCCCTGATCCCCGGTCTGTGCTGATTCACTGATAGTTTACTGGGCAAAGGCCCTGATCCCTGGTCTGTGCTGATGCTCTGAAAGTTTATTGGGTGAAGGCTCTGATCCCCGGGCTGTGCTGATTCACTGATAGTTTACTGGGGAAAGGCCCTGATCCTCGGTCAGTGCTGATTTTCTGGTTGTTTACTCGGTAAAGGCCCTGATCCCCGGTCTGTGCTGATTCACTGATAGTTTACTGGGTAAAAGCCCTGATCCCTGGTCTGTGCTGATTCACTGATATCTTACTGCATAAAGGCCCTGATCCCTGGCCTGTGCTGATTCTCTGATAGTTTACTGGGAAAAGGCCCTGATCCCTGGTCTGTGCTGATTCTCTGATAGTTTACTGGGTGAAGGCTCTGATTCCTGGTCTGTGCTGATTCACTGATAGTTTACTGGGTAAAGGCCCTGATCCCCGGTCTGTGCTGATTCACTGATTGTTGACTGGGTAAAGGCCCTGATACTTGGCCTGTGCTGATTCACTGATAGTTTACTGGGTAAAGGCCCTGATCACCGGTCTGTGCTGATTCACTGATAGTTTACTGGGTAAAGGACCTGATCCCCGGTCTGTGCTGATTCTCTGATATTTTACTGAGTAAATACCCTGATCCCTGGTCTGTGTTGATTCTCTGATAGTTTACTGGGTAAAGGCCCTGATCCCTGGTCTGTGCTGATTCACTGATAGTTTCCTGGGTAAAAGCCCTGATCCCTGGTCTGTGCTGATTCTCTGATAATTTACTGGGTAAAGGCCCCAATCCCTGGTCTGTGCTGATTTTCTGATAGTTTACTGGGGAAAGGCCCTGATCCTCGGTCAGTGCTGATTTTCTGGTTGTTTACTCGCAAAAGGCCCTGATCCCTGATCTGTGCTGATTCTCTGATAGTTTACTGGGTAAAGGCCCTGATCCCCGGTCTGTGCTGATTCCCTGATAGTTTACTTGGTGAAAGCCCTGATGACTGGTCTGTGCTGATTCACTGATAGTTTCCTGTGTTAAAGCCCTGATCCCCGGTCTGTGCTAATTATCTGATAGTTTACTGGGTAAAGGCCCTGATCCCTGGTCTGTGCTGATGCACTGATATTTTACTGTGAAAAGGCACTGATTCCCGGTCTCTGCTGATTCACTGAAAGTTTACTGGGAAAAGACACTGATCCCTGATCTGTACTGATTCTCTGATAGTTTACTGGGTAAAGGCCCTGATCCCTGGTCTGTGCTGATTCACTGATAGTTCACTGGGTAAAGGCTCTGATTCCCGTCTGTGCTGATTAACTGATAGTTCACTGGGTAAAGGCCCTGATCCCCGGTCTGTGCTGATTCACTGATAGTTTACTGGGTAAAGGACCTGATCCCCGGTCTGTGCTGATTCACTGATAGTTTACTGGGCAAAGGCCCTGATCCCTGGTCTGTGCTGATGCTCTGAAAGTTTATTGGGTGAAGGCTCTGATCCCCGGGCTGTGCTGATTCACTGATAGTTTACTGGGGAAAGGCCCTGATCCTCGGTCAGTGCTGATTTTCTGGTTGTTTACTCGGTAAAGGCCCTGATCCCCGGTCTGTGCTGATTCACTGATAGTTTACTGGGTAAAAGCCCTGATCCCTGGTCTGTGCTGATTCACTGATATCTTACTGCATAAAGGCCCTGATCCCTGGCCTGTGCTGATTCTCTGATAGTTTACTGGGAAAAGGCCCTGATCCCTGGTCTGTGCTGATTCTCTGATAGTTTACTGGGTGAAGGCTCTGATTCCTGGTCTGTGCTGATTCACTGATAGTTTACTGGGTAAAGGCCCTGATCCCCGGTCTGTGCTGATTCACTGATTGTTGACTGGGTAAAGGCCCTGATACTTGGCCTGTGCTGATTCACTGATAGTTTACTGGGTAAAGGCCCTGATCACCGGTCTGTGCTGATTCACTGATAGTTTACTGGGTAAAGGACCTGATCCCCGGTCTGTGCTGATTCTCTGATATTTTACTGAGTAAATACCCTGATCCCTGGTCTGTGTTGATTCTCTGATAGTTTACTGGGTAAAGGCCCTGATCCCTGGTCTGTGCTGATTCACTGATAGTTTCCTGGGTAAAAGCCCTGATCCCTGGTCTGTGCTGATTCTCTGATAATTTACTGGGTAAAGGCCCCAATCCCTGGTCTGTGCTGATTTTCTGATAGTTTACTGGGGAAAGGCCCTGATCCTCGGTCAGTGCTGATTTTCTGGTTGTTTACTCGCAAAAGGCCCTGATCCCTGATCTGTGCTGATTCTCTGATAGTTTACTGGGTAAAGGCCCTGATCCCCGGTCTGTGCTGATTCTCTGATATTTTACTGAGTAAAGACCCTGATCCCTGGTCTGTGTTGATTCTCTGATAGTTTACTGGGTAAAGGTCCTGATCCCTGGTCTGTGCTGATTCACTGATAGTTCACTGGGTAAAGGCTCTGATTCCCGTCTGTGCTGATTAACTGATAGTTCACTGGGTAAAGGCCCTGATCCCCGGTCTGTGCTGATTCACTGATAGTTTACTGGGTAAAGGCCCTGATCCCCGGTCTGTGCTGATTCACTGATAGTTTACTGGGCAAAGGCCCTGATCCCTGGTCTGTGCTGATGCTCTGAAAGTTTATTGGGTGAAGGCTCTGATCCCCGGGCTGTGCTGATTCACTGATAGTTTACTGGGGAAAGGCCCTGATCCTCGGTCTGTGCTGATTTTCTGGTTGTTTACTCGGTAAAGGCCCTGATCCCCGGTCTGTGCTGATTCACTGATAGTTTACTGGGTAAAAGCCCTGATCCCTGGTCTGTGCTGATTCACTGATATCTTACTGCATAAAGGCCCTGATCCCTGGCCTGTGCTGATTCTCTGATAGTTTACTGGGAAAAGGCCCTGATCCCTGGTCTGTGCTGATTCTCTGATAGTTTACTGGGTGAAGGCTCTGATTCCTGGTCTGTGCTGATTCACTGATAGTTTACTGGGTAAAGGCCCTGATCCCCGGTCTGTGCTGATTCACTGATTGTTGACTGGGTAAAGGCCCTGATACTTGGCCTGTGCTGATTCACTGATAGTTTACTGGGTAAAGGCCCTGATCACCGGTCTGTGCTGATTCACTGATAGTTTACTGGGTAAAGGACCTGATCCCCGGTCTGTGCTGATTCTCTGATATTTTACTGAGTAAATACCCTGATCCCTGGTCTGTGTTGATTCTCTGATAGTTTACTGGGTAAAGGCCCTGATCCCTGGTCTGTGCTGATTCACTGATAGTTTCCTGGGTAAAAGCCCTGATCCCTGGTCTGTGCTGATTCTCTGATAATTTACTGGGTAAAGGCCCCAATCCCTGGTCTGTGCTGATGTTCTGATAGTTTACTGGGGAAAGGCCCTGATCCTCGGTCAGTGCTGATTTTCTGGTTGTTTACTCGCAAAAGGCCCTGATCCCTGATCTGTGCTGATTCTCTGATAGTTTACTGGGTAAAGGCCCTGATCCCCGGTCTGTGCTGATTCCCTGATAGTTTACTTGGTGAAAGCCCTGATGACTGGTCTGTGCTGATTCACTGATAGTTTCCTGTGTTAAAGCCCTGATCCCCGGTCTGTGCTAATTATCTGATAGTTTACTGGGTAAAGGCCCTGATCCCTGGTCTGTGCTGATGCACTGATATTTTACTGTGAAAAGGCACTGATTCCCGGTCTCTGCTGATTCACTGAAAGTTTACTGGGAAAAGACACTGATCCCTGATCTGTACTGATTCTCTGATAGTTTACTGGGTAAAGGCCCTGATCCCTGGTCTGTGCTGATTCACGGATAGTTTACTGGGTAAAGGCCCTGATCCCCGGCCTGCGCTGATTCACTGATAGTTAACTGGGGAAAGGTCCTGATCCCTGGTCTGTGCTGATTATCTAATAGTTTACTGGGTAAAGGCCCTGATCCCTGGTCTGTACTGATTCACTGATAGTTTACTGGGTAAAGGCCCTGATCCCCGGTCTGTGCTGATTCACTGATCGTTGACTGGGTAAATGCCCTGATCCCTGGACTGTGCTGATTCTCTGATAGTTTACTGGTTGTAGGCCCTGATCCCTGGTCTGTGCTGATTCTCTGATAGTTTACTGGTTATAGGCCCTGATCCCCGGTCTGTGCTGATTCCCTGATAGTTTACTGGGTAAAAGCCCTGATCACTGGTCTGTGCTGATTCACTGATAGTTTACTGGGTAAAGGCCCTGATCCCTGGTCTGTGCTGATTATCTGATAGTTTACTGGGAAAAGGCCCTGATCCCTGGTCTGTGCTGATTCATTGATAGTTTACGGGTTAAAGGCCCTGATCCCCGGTCTGTGCTGATTCTCTGATAGTTTCCTGGGTAAACGCCCTGATCCCTGGTCTGTGCTGACTCTCTGATAGTTTACTGGGCAAAGACCCTGATCCTTGGTATGTCATGATTCTCTGATACTTTACTGCTAAAAGGCCCTGATCCCTGGTCTGTGCTGATTCTTTGAGAGTTTACTGGGTAAAGGCCCTGAACCCTGGTCTGTGCTGATTCTCTGAAAGTTTATTGGGTCAAGGCTCTGATTCCCGGGCTGTGCTGATTCTCTGATAGTTTACTGGGTAAAGGTCCTGATCCCTGGTCTGTGCTGATTCACTGATAGTTTACGGGGTAAAGGCCCTGATCCCCGGTCTGTGCTGATTCTCTGATAGTTTACTGGGGAAAGGTCCTGATCCCTGGTCTGTGCTGATTCACTGATAGTTTACGGGGTAAAGGCCCTGATCCCTGATCTGTGCTGATTCTCTGATAGTTTACTGGGTAAAGGCCCTGATCCCCGGTCTTCGCAGATTCCATGATAGTTTACTGGGTAAAGGCCCTGATCCCTGGTCTGTGCTGATTCACTGATAGTTTACTGGGTAAAGGCCCTGAACCCCGGCCTGCGCTGATTCACTGATAGTTAACTGGGGAAAGGTCCTGATCCCTGGTCTGTGCTGATTCTCTAATAGTTTACTGGGTAAAGGCCCTGATCCCTGGTCTGTGCTGATTCTCTGATAGTTTACTGGGTAAAGGCCCTGATCCGTGGTCTGTACTGATTCACTGATAGTTTACTGGGTAAAGGCCCTGATCCCCGGTCTGTGCTGATTCACTGATCGTTGACTGGGTAAATGCCCTGATCCCTGGACTGTGCTGATTCTCTGATAGTTTACTGGTTATAGGCCCTGATCCCTGGTCTGTGCTGATTCTCTGATAGTTTCCTGGGTAAAGGCCCTGATCCCTGGTCTGTGCTGATTCTCTGATAGTTTACTGGGTGAAGGCCCTGATCCCTGGTCTGTGCTGATTCTCTGATAGTTTACTGGGTAAAGGCCCTGATCCCTGGTCTGTGCTGATTCTCTGATAGTTTACTGGGTAAAGGCTCTGATCCCTGGTCTGTGCTGATTCACTGATAGTTTACTGGGTAAGGGCCGTGATCCCTTGTCTGTGCTGATTCTCTAATAGTCTGCTGGGTAAAGGCCCTGATCCCTGGTCTGTGCTGATTCACTGATAGTTTGCTCGGTAAAGGCCCTGATCCGTGGTCTGTGCTGATTCTCTGATGGTTTACTGGGTAAAGGCCCTGATCCCCGGTCTGTGCTGATTCTCTGATAGTTTACTGGGTGAAGGCCCTGATCTCTGGTCTGTGCTGATTCACTGATAGTTTACTGGGTGAAGGCCCTGATCACTGGTCTGTGCTGATTCACTGATAGTTTACTGGGTAAAGTCCCTGATCCCTGGTCTGTGCTGATTCACTGATAGTTCACTGGGTAAAGGACCTGATCCCTGGTCTGTGCTGATTCTCTGATAGTTTACTGGGTAAAGGCCCTGATTCCCAGTCTGTGCTGATTCTCTGATAGTTTACTGGGTAAAGGCCCTGATTCCCAGTCTAAGCTGTTCTATGATACTTTACTTGGTAAAGGCCCTGATCACTGGTCAGTGCTGATTATCTGATTGTTTACTGGGTAAAGGCCCTGATCCCCAGTCTGATCTGATTCTCTGATATTTTATTGGGTACAGGCCCTGATCCCCTGTCTGTGCTGATTCACTGATAGTTTACTGGGTGAAGGCCCTGATCTCTGGTCTGTGCTGATTCACTGATAGTTTACTGGGTGAAGGCCCTGATCCCTGGTCTGTGCTGATTCACTGATAGTTTACTGGGTAAAGTCCCTGATCCCTGGTCTGTGCTGATTCTCTGATAGTTTACTGGGTAAAGGCCCTGATCCCCGGTCTGTGCTGATTCACTGATAGTTCACTGGGTAAAGGCCCTGATCCCTGGTCTGTGCTGATTCTCTGATAGTTTACTGGGTAAAGGCCCTGATCCCCGGTCTGTGCTGATTCTCTGATAGTTTACTGGGTAAAGGCACTGATCCCCGGTCTGTGCTGATTCTCTGATAGTTTACTGAGTGAAGGCCCTGATCCCTGGTCTGTGCTGATTCACCGATAGTTTACTGGGTAAAGGCCCTGATCCCTGGTCTGTGCTGATTCACTTATAATTTACTGGGTGAAGGCCCTGATCCCTGGTCTGTGCTGATTCTCTGATAGTTCACTGGGTAAAGGCCCTGATCCCTGGTCTGTGCTGAATCTCTGATAGTTTACTAGGTGAAGGCACTGATCCCTGGTCTGTGCTGATTCCCTGATAGTTTACTGGGTGAAGGCCCTGATCCCTGGTCTGTGCTGAATCTCTGATAGTTTACTAGGTGAAGGCACTGATCCCTGGTCTGTGCTGATTCCCTGATAGTTTACTGGGTAAAGGCCCTGATCCCTGGTCTGTGCTGATTCACGGATAGTTTACTGGGTAAAGGCCCTGATCCCCGGCCTGCGCTGATTCACTGATAGTTAACTGGGGAAAGGTTCTGATCCCTGGTCTGTGCTGATTATCTAATAGTTTACTGGGTAAAGGCCCTGATCCCTGGTCTGTACTGATTCACTGATAGTTTACTGGGTAAAGGCCCTGATCCCCGGTCTGTGCTGATTCACTGATCGTTGACTGGGTAAATGCCCTGATCCCTGGACTGTGCTGATTCTCTGATAGTTTACTGGTTGTAGGCCCTGATCCCTGGTCTGTGCTGATTCTCTGATAGTTTACTGGTTATAGGCCCTGATCCCCGGTCTGTGCTGATTCCCTGATAGTTTACTGGGTAAAAGCCCTGATCACTGGTCTGTGCTGATTCACTGATAGTTTACTGGGTAAAGGCCCTGATCCCTGGTCTGTGCTGATTATCTGATAGTTTACTGGGAAAAGGCCCTGATCCCTGGTCTGTGCTGATTCATTGATAGTTTACGGGTTAAAGGCCCTGATCCCCGGTCTGTGCTGATTCTCTGATAGTTTCCTGGGTAAACGCCCTGATCCCTGGTCTGTGCTGACTCTCTGATTGTTTACTGGGTAAAGGCCCTGATCCCCGGTCTGTGCTGATGTTCTGATAGTTCACTGGGTAAAGGCCCTGATCCATGGTCTGTGCTGATTCACTGATAGTTTACTGGGCAAAGACCCTGATCCTTGGTATGTCATGATTCTCTGATACTTTACTGCTAAAAGGCCCTGATCCCTGGTCTGTGCTGATTCTTTGAGAGTTTACTGGGTAAAGGCCCTGATCCCTGGTCTGTGCTGATTCTCTGAAAGTTTATTGGGTCAAGGCTCTGATTCCCGGGCTGTGCTGATTCTCTGATAGTTTACTGGGTAAAGGTCCTGATCCCTGGTCTGTGCTGATTCACTGATAGTTTACGGGGTAAAGGCCCTGATCCCTGATCTGTGCTGATTCTCTGATAGTTTACTGGGTAAAGGCCCTGATCCCCGGTCTTCGCAGATTCCATGATAGTTTACTGGGTAAAGGCCCTGATCCCTGGTCTGTGCTGATTCACTGATAGTTTACTAGGTAAAGGCCCTGAACCCCGGCCTGCGCTGATTCACTGATAGTTAACTGGGGAAAGGTCCTGATCCCTGGTCTGTGCTGATTCTCTAATAGTTTACTGGGTAAAGGCCCTGATCCCTGGTCTGTGCTGATTCTCTGATAGTTTACTGGGTAAAGGCCCTGATCCCCGGTCTGTGCTGATTCACTGATCGTTGACTGGGTAAATGCCCTGATCCCTGGACTGTGCTGATTCTCTGATAGTTTACTGGTTATAGGCCCTGATCCCTGGTCTGTGCTGATTCTCTGATAGTTTCCTGGGTAAAGGCCCTGATCCCTGGTCTGTGCTGATTCTCTGATAGTTTACTGGGTGAAGGCCCTGATCCCTGGTCTGTGCTGATTCTCTGATAGTTTACTGGGTAAAGGCCCTGATCCCTGGTCTGTGCTGATTCTCTGATAGTTTACTGGGTAAAGGCTCTGATCCCTGGTCTGTGCTGATTCACTGATAGTTTACTGGGTAAGGGCCGTGATCCCTTGTCTGTGCTGATTCTCTAATAGTCTGCTGGGTAAAGGCCCTGATCCCTGGTCTGTGCTGATTCACTGATAGTTTGCTCGGTAAAGGCCCTGATCCGTGGTCTGTGCTGATTCTCTGATGGTTTACTGGGTAAAGGCCCTGATCCCCGGTCTGTGCTGATTCTCTGATAGTTTACTGGGTGAAGGCCCTGATCTCTGGTCTGTGCTGATTCACTGATAGTTTACTGGGTGAAGGCCCTGATCACTGGTCTGTGCTGATTCACTGATAGTTTACTGGGTAAAGTCCCTGATCCCTGGTCTGTGCTGATTCACTGATAGTTCACTGGGTAAAGGACCTGATCCCTGGTCTGTGCTGATTCTCTGATAGTTTACTGGGTAAAGGCCCTGATTCCCAGTCTGTGCTGATTCTCTGATAGTTTACTGGGTAAAGGCCCTGATTCCCAGTCTAAGCTGTTCGATGATACTTTACTTGGTAAAGGCCCTGATCACTGGTCAGTGCTGATTCACTGATAGTTTACTGGGTAAATGCCCTGATCCCCAGTCTGTGCTGATTCTCTGATAGTTTACTGGGTAAAGGCCCTGATCCCTGGTCTGTGCTGATTATCTGATTGTTTACTGGGTAAAGGCCCTGATCCCCAGTCTGATCTGATTCTCTGATATTTTATTGGGTACAGGCCCTGATCCCCTGTCTGTGCTGATTCACTGATAGTTTACTGGGTGAAGGCCCTGATCTCTGGTCTGTGCTGATTCACTGATAGTTCACTGGGTGAAGGCCCTGATCCCTGGTCTGTGCTGATTCACTGATAGTTTACTGGGTAAAGTCCCTGATCCCTGGTCTGTGCTGATTCTCTGATAGTTTACTGGGTAAAGGCCCTGATCCCCGGTCTGTGCTGATTCACTGATAGTTCACTGGGTAAAGGCCCTGATCCCTGGTCTGTGCTGATTCTCTGATAGTTTACTGGGTAAAGGCCCTGATCCCCGGTCTGTGCTGATTCTCTGATAGTTTACTGGGTAAAGGCACTGATCCCCGGTCTGTGCTGATTCTCTGATAGTTTACTGAGTGAAGGCCCTGATCCCTGGTCTGTGCTGATTCACCGATAGTTTACTGGGTAAAGGCCCTGATCCCTGGTCTGTGCTGATTCACTTATAATTTACTGGGTGAAGGCCCTGATCCCTGGTCTGTGCTGATTCTCTGATAGTTCACTGGGTGAAGGCCCTGATCCCTTGTCTGTGCTGAATCTCTGATAGTTTACTAGGTGAAGGCACTGATCCCTGGTCTGTGCTGATTCCCTGATAGTTTACTGGGTGAAGGCCCTGATCACTGGTCTGTGCTGATTCACTGATAGTTTACTGGGTAAAGTCCCTGATCCCTGGTCTGTGCTGATTCACTGATAGTTCACTGGGTAAAGGACCTGATCCCTGGTCTGTGCTGATTCTCTGATAGTTTACTGGGTAAAGGCCCTGATTCCCAGTCTGTGCTGATTCTCTGATAGTTTACTGGGTAAAGGCCCTGATTCCCAGTCTAAGCTGTTCTATGATACTTTACTTGGTAAAGGCCCTGATCACTGGTCAGTGCTGATTCACTGATAGTTTACTGGGTAAAGGCCCTGATCCCCAGTCTGTGCTGATTCTCTGATAGTTTACTGGGTAAAGGCCCTGATCCCTGGTCTGTGCTGATTATCTGATAGTTTACTGGGTAAAGGCCCTGATCCCCAGTCTGATCTGATTCTCTGATATTTTATTGGGTACAGGCCCTGATCCCCTGTCTGTGCTGATTCACTGATAGTTTACTGGGTGAAGGCACTGATCTCTGGTCTGTGCTGATTCACTGATAGTTTACTGGGTGAAGGCCCTGATCCCTGGTCTGTGCTGATTCACTGATAGTTTACTGGGTAAAGTCCCTGATCCCTGGTCTGTGCTGATTCTCTGATAGTTTACTGGGTAAAGGCCCTGATCCCCGGTCTGTGCTGATTCACTGATAGTTCACTGGGTAAAGGCCCTGATCCCTGGTCTGTGCTGATTCTCTGATAGTTTACTGGGTAAAGGCCCTGATCCCCGGTCTGTGCTGATTCTCTGATAGTTTACTGGGTAAAGGCACTGATCCCCGGTCTGTGCTGATTCTCTGATAGTTTACTGAGTGAAGGCCCTGATCCCTGGTCTGTGCTGATTCACCGATAGTTTACTGGGTAAAGGCCCTGATCCCTGGTCTGTGCTGATTCACTTATAATTTACTGGGTGAAGGCCCTGATTCCTGGTCTGTGCTGATTCTCTGATAGTTCACTGGGTAAAGGCCCTGATCCCTGGTCTGTGCTGAATCTCTGATAGTTTACTAGGTGAAGGCACTGATCCCTGGTCTGTGCTGATTCCCTGATAGTTTACTGGGTAAAGGCCCTGATCCCCGGTCTGTGCTGATTCACTGATAGTTTACTGGGTAAAGGCCCTGATCCCTGGTCGGTGCTGATTCACTGATAGTTTACTGGGTAAAGGCCCTGATGCTTGCTCTGTGCTGATTCTCTGATAGTTTAGTGGGTATAACCCTGATCCCTGGTCTGTGCTGATTCACTGATAGTTTACTGGGTTAAGGCCCTGATCCCTGGTCTGTGCTGATTCTCTGATAGATTACTGGGTAAAGGCCCTGATTCCCAGTCTAAGCTGTTCTTTGATACTTTACTTGGTAAAGGCCCTGATCACTGGTCAGTGCTGATTCACTGATAGTTTACTGGGTAAAGGCCCTGATCCCTGGTCTGTGCTGATTCTCTGATTGTTTACTGGGTAAAGGCCCTGATCCCCAGTCTGATCTGATTCTCTGATAGTTGATTGGGTACAGGCCCTGATCCCCTGTCTGTGCTGATTCACTGATAGTTTGCAGGATAAAGGCCCTGATCCCCGGTCTGTGCTGATTCACTGATAGTTTACTGGGTAAAGGCCCTGATCCCTGTTCTGAACTGATTCTATGATTATTTCCGCAATTGTACAAATTTAAAGTAATTGCAGGAGCAGGGAGACCTTGGGGTGCATGTGCAAAGATCTTTTAAGCTGGCACCTGTTAAAAAGCATTCGGAATCCTGGTCTCGTTTAAAAGAGACGTCGAGTTCAAAAGCAAGGACTTTGTGCTGTTGTTTAGAAAACACTGGTTATTCCTCAGCTGGAGTGTTGTGTTCAATTTTGGGCATTGCACTTTAGGAATGTTGCCAAGGCCTTATAGAGGCTGCAGAATAGATTTACTAGAATGGTACCAGGGATGAGGGACTTCAGTTTTGTGGAGATACTGGACAAGCTGGGGTTGTTCTCCTTAGAGCAGAGAAGGTTATGGGGAGATTTGATCGAGGTGTTCAAAATCATTAATGTTATGATAGAGTAAAGAAGAAGGATCTATTTCCAGTGGCAGACGGGTCGGTAACCAGAGGACACAGATTTAAGGTAATTGGCAGAAGAACCAAAGGCAAATTCTGAAGGACAAAATTAGTCTCCACTTAGAGAAGCAAGGATTAATCAGGGATAGTCAACATGGCTTTGTCAAGGGAAGATCATGTCTGACTAATTTGATTGAATTTTTTGAGGGAGTGACTAGGCGTGTGGATGAGGGTAACGCAGTGGATGTGGTATAAATGGATTTCAGTAAGGCCTTCGATAAAGTCCCCCACAGGAGACTGGTCAAGAAGGTACGAGCCCATGGAATCCAGGGTGCCTTGGCACTTTGGATACAAAACTGGCTGAGTGGCAGAAGACAGAGGGTGATGGTCGAAGGTTGTTTTTGTGACTGGAAGCCTGTGGCCAGTGGGGGACCACAGGGATCGGTGCTGGGTCCCTTGCTGTTCGTGGTCTACATTAATGACTTGGATATGAATGTAAAAGGTATGATCAGTAAGTTCGCTGATGATACAAAGATTGGTAGGGTGGTAAATAGTGAGGAGGATAGCCTCAGTCTGCAGGACGATATAGATGGGTTGGTCAGATGGGCGGAACAGTGGCAAATGGAATTTAACCCGGAAAAGTGCGAGGTGATGCACTTTGGAGGGACTAACAAGGCAAGGGAATACACAATGAATGGGAGGACCCGAGGCAAGACAGAGGGTCAGAGGGATCTTGGTGTGCAAGTTCACAGATCCCTGAAGGCGGCGGAACAGGTAGATAAGGTGGTAAAGAAGGCATATGGGATACTTGCCTTTATTAGCCGAGGCATAGAATATAAGAGCAAGGAGGTTATGATGGAGCTGTGTAAAACACTGGTTAGGCCACAGCTGGAGTACTGTGTGCAGTTCTGGTCGCCACACTACAGGAAGGATGTGATCGCTTTGGAGAGGGTGCAGAGGAGATTCACCAGGATGTTACCAGGGCTGGAGCGCTTCAGCTATGAAGAGAGACTGGGAAGATTGGGTTTGTTTTCCTTGGAGCAGAGGAGGCTGAGGGGGGACAAAATTATGAGGGGCACAGATAGGATGGATACTAAGGAGCTTTTTCCCTTCGTTGAGGGTTCTAAAACAAGGGGACATAGATTCAAGGTAAAAGCCGGGAGGTTTAGAGGGGATTTGAGAAAGAACTTTTTCACCCAGAGGGTGGTTGGAGTCTGGAACTCACTGCCTGAAAGGGTTGTGGAGGCAGGAACACTCACAACATTCAAGAAGCATTTGGATGAGCACTTGAAATGCCAAAGCATACAAGGCTACGGACCAAATGCTGGAATATGGGATTAGAGTAGACAGGGCTGATGGCCGGCGCGGACACGATGGGCCGAAGGGCCTCTATCCGTGCTGTATGACTCTATGACTCTATGACTCTCTGACATGAGGAAATATTTTTTAAGCAGCGAGTTGTCATGATCTGGAATTCACTGCCTGAAAGGACGGTGGAAGCTGATTCAATAATAACTTTCAAAGTTCATTGGATAAATACTTGGAGGGAAATCGTTTACAGGGCTATCCTTGAAAGATCCATCCAATTAGAATCATCAAACCTTACAGCACAGAAGGAGGCCGTTCGACCCATCGTACTTGTGCTGGCACTTTGAAGGAGCTGTCCAATTAGTCCCACTCCACCACTCCCACCCCTCTTTCCCCATCGCCCTGCAAATTATTCACCTTTAACTCGATATCCAGTTCCCTACAGAAAGTTGCTATTGAATCTGATTCCACCACCTCTT
Organism: Heptranchias perlo; assembly: GCF_035084215.1. Taxonomy (NCBI): domain Eukaryota; kingdom Metazoa; phylum Chordata; class Chondrichthyes; order Hexanchiformes; family Hexanchidae; genus Heptranchias; species Heptranchias perlo. Next base: position 8,483,376 of record NW_027139537.1, on the reverse strand, counting down.
TCAAGCAATGTATTCCAGATCATAACATCTCCATGTGTAAAAATAAATTCTCCTCATTTCCCCGCTGGTTTCTTTGCCAATTATCTTAAAGCTGTGTCATTTGGTTACCAACCCTCCTGAGAGGTGAAATGTTTCTCCATATTTACAATGTCAATACCCCTCAAAATTTTTGAACTCCTCTATTAAATCTCCACATAACCTTTGCTTCTCGAAGGAGAATAATCCCAGCTTCACAAGTCTCTCCCCATAACTGAAGTCCCTCATCCCAGGTATCATTCTGGCAAATCTCCTCTGCACCTTCTCCAAAGCCTTGATATTCTTCCTAAAGTTTGGGCACACTATTCAAGCTGAGGACGAACCAGTGATGTATAAAAGTTTAACCATAAGAACATAGGAATTAAGAGCAGGAGTAGGCCATTCGGCCCCTCGAGCCTGCTGTGCCATTTGATGAGATCATGGCTGATCTGATTGTGACCTCAACCCTACTTTCCCGTCTACCTACTATAAGCTTTGACTCCCTTGTTAATCAGGAAACTATCTAACTCAGCCTTAAAAATATTCACTGACCCGGCCTCCACCGCTCTCTGGGGAAGGAAGTTCCACAGACTCACGACCCTCTGAGAAAAAAAATTCTCCTCATCTCCGTCTTAAACAGGAGACCCTTTATTTTTAAACTGTGGCCCTTAGTTCTCGTCTCTCCCACAAGGGGAAACATAATCTCAGCATCTACCCCTTCAAGTCCCATCGGGATCTTAAATGTTTCAATAAGATCACCTCTCATTCTTTTAAACTCCATTGTATACAGGCCCAACTTGTCCAACCTTTCCTCATAAGATAACCCCCTCATCCCAGGAATCAGTCGAATGAACCTTCTCTGAACCACCTCCAAAGCAATTATGTCCTTTCTTAAATAAGGAGACCAAAACTGCACACAGTATTCTAGATGTGGCCTCACCAATGCCCTGTACAACTGTAGCAAAACATCTCTACTTTTATATTCCATTCCCCTTGCAATAAATGACAGCATTAAATTTGCTTTCCTAATCAATTATGTACCTGCAGACTAACTTTTTTGATTGCTGTACTAGGACACCCAAATCCCTCTGTACCCCAGAATTCTGTAATCTTTCTTCATTTAAGAAATGTACTGCGTTTCGATTCCTCCTGCCAAATTGGACAAGTTCACATTTTCCCATATCATACTCCATCTGCCAAATGCCAAATTTTTGCCCAGTCACTTAACCTATCTATATCCCTTTGCAGTCTCCTCTTCACAACTTACTTTCCTCCCGACCTTTGCGTCATCAGCAAATTTAGCAACCATACATTCGGTCCCTTCATCCAAGTCATTGAATTAGATTGTAAATAGTTGAGGCCCAAGCAGTGATCCCTGTGGCACTCCACTAGTTACACCTTGCCAACCTGAAAATGACCAATTTATACCTACTCTCTGTTTCCTGTTCGCAAACCAAACCTTTATCCATGCTAATATGTTACCCCCTGCGCCATGAGCTCTTATTTTTTGTAGTAGTCTTTCATGTGGCACCTTTTCAAAAGCCTTCTGGAAATCCAAGTACACCACATCCACAGGATCCCCTTTATCCACATTGCTTGTTATTTCCTCAAAGAACTCTAATAAATTAGTCAAACACGATTTCGCTTTCACAAAGCCTTGTTGACTCTCCCTGATTTCACAGAGATTTTATAAGTGCCCTGCTATAACCTCCTTAATAATGGATTCTAGCATTTTCCCTATGACAGATGTTAAGCTAACTGGCCTGTAGTTTCCTGGTTTCTGTGTCCCTCCTTTATTGAATAGAGGAATTACATTCGCTATTTTCCAATCTGATGGGACCCTACCAGAATTTAAGGAATTTTGGAAAATTAACACCAATGCATTGACTATCTCTGCAACCACTTCTTTTTAGGCCCTAGGATGAAGTCCGTCAGGTCCTGTGGACTTATCAGCTTTTAGTTCTAATATTTTTTTCTGAACCCTTTCCCTGGTGATTGTAAATGTTTGAAGTTCCTCCTTCCCTTTCACTAAAAATCACTTCCCAGCTTTTGTACTCTATGCCTCTATTTATAAAGCCCAGGATCCCATATGCCTTTTTAACAGCTTCACCAACTTGTCCTGACACCTTCAAAGATTTACGTATATGAACCCTCTCTGTTCCTGCACACCTTCCCTCATTTGTTATTTTTTGGTTACCGCAGATCCTCTCACAAAACCAAAGTTGATCCTTAAAGTCCAGTTGGTCAAGTATTGGAAAGGACAAGTCATGACCATAACATGCCAGGGAGATGTGTGGGAGCAGACCAGCTACTTCTATTTTTACAGAGATGGGCGACTGGCATAAGTTGGGGAGTCCTACAGCTTTCAAACCGTCTGCATTCTGGGTCCAAACAGAACGGGAATCTCCCAGTTTAAGTTCATAACGGATGACCCTGGAAATGGTTCGAGTCCCTATCAGTGATGGTGTGAGAGTGACTGAGATAGGTCAGTGATCATGAGAGAATCAATCCCCAACCTGTTCAACTGTTTGGAAAGAATATATATATGTATATATTATTTTCAAAAATCTTCTGATTCAACCTTGTCCTGCTTTTGTTCCAATTTTTGGTCACACTTTTCTGTCACAATTGACCACTGTAAATTGCCTTTTCACCATTTTTGGTCACGTTATTACGTGGGATTACCTAGAATTTGCAGCACAGAAACAGGCCATTCAGCCCAACATGTCCATGCCAGTGTTTATGCTCGACACGAGCATACTTCGTTCCTGCCCTACTTCATCTAACCCTAGCAAGGCACCATTCTATTATTTTCTCCAGGTCGAATTTTGTAAAATTCATTCTGGGGATATGGGGGTCGCCGACAAGGCCAGCATTTATTGCCCATCACCTTGTCAAGGTGGTGGTGAGGGGGACTTCTTTTTGAACCGCTGCAGTCCTGTGTGGTGAAAGTTCTCGCCCTGTGCTGTTAGGTCCAAGATTTTGACCCAGCGACAATGAAGGAACGGCCGATATATCTCCGAGTCGGGTTCGTGCATGGCTTGAAGATGGAACTTGGAGGTGATGGTGTTGGAGGACAGAGTGGAGAAGGAGCTTTACTCTGCCTTTAACCCGTGCTGTACCTGCCCTGGGAGTGTTTGATGGGACAGTGCAGAGGGAGCTTTACTCTGTATCTAACCCGTGCTGTACCTGCCCTGGGAGTGTTTGATTGGACAGTGTAGTGGGAGCTTTACTCTGTATCTAACTTGTGTTGTACCTGCCCTGGGAGTGTTTGATGGACAGTGTGGAGGGAGCTTTCCTCTGTGTCTCACCCGTGCTGTACCTGTCCTGGGAGTGTTTGATGGGACAGTGTTGTGTGAGCTTGGTGTCCATGTACAGAAATCATTAAAAGCTCGTGCACAGATACAAAAATTAATCACAGACTAATGGAATATTGGTCTTTATCTCGAGGGCTGGAATAGAGAGGGGAAGAAGTGATGGTTCAGATCTACAGAGCCTTGGTCAGAGCCCCTCTGGAGTACTGATCCTCACTAAGGATATATTGGCCTTGAAGGGGAGACAGTACAGATTCATCAGAATGATACTGGGTCTTGAAGGGTTATATTATGAGGACCGGTTGCATAAACTTGGTCTGCATTCCCTTGAGTTCAGAAGGTTGAGGGATGATCTGATCCAGGGATTTAAAATGATAAAGGGATCCGATATGGTAGAAATAGAAACGATTTTCTCTGGTGGGTGAATCCAGAACAAGAGGACATGACCTGAAATTTACAGCTCGGGTGTCTTGGAGTGAAATCATGAAACTCTTTTTCACACAAGGGTAGTGGAAATCTGCCCAGGCTGATTGAAGTGGACCCTGTGATACAATAGAATTTTCTGTCCTGTCAGACATGGTCATCTTGTAGATCCATCTTTTAAAAAGGTGGAGGAACTCAGTTCTAAGATGGATTCCACTCACTTCAATATAATTCCTCGATCAGCTTCTCTTATCATCGAGATATCAAGGACTAGAAACACTGTGTTTAAAAGAAAGCTGATTTATTTGACACTTGTACAGAATATTAAACTCCAGCCCAGTGATTGGGGTTATTAACATCAGAAACAAACTTCAACTGTCAGAATGAACATGGTTCAGTCCTGGATGTGATTAGCAACAGCAATAACAGCAGAATCCAACCCCTGCAGTCACATATGAACTCGCTGGTGACTTAGCAGGTGTGATGACCGAGTAAATCCCTTCCCACACATGGAGCAGGTTAATGGCCTTTCCCCAGTGTGAACTCGCTGGTGTCTCAGCAGGTGAGATGACCGAGTAAATCCCTTCCCACTCACGGAGCAGGTGAATGGCCTCTCCCCAGTGTGAATACGTTGGTGTGTCAGCAGGTGTGATGAATGAGTAAATCCCTTCCCACACATGGAGCAGGTGAATCTCCTCTCCCCAGTGTGAACTCGCTGGTGTGTCAGCAGGTAGGATGACTGAGTGAATCCCTTCCCACACACGGAGCAGGTGAACGGCCTCTCCCCAGTGTGTCTGTGTCGATGAGTTTCCAGCTGGGATGGGTAACTGAATCCCTTCCCACAGTCCCCACATTTGCACGGTTTCTCCATGGTGCGGGTGTCCTTGTGTCTCGACAGGTCGGATGATCAGTTGAAGCCTCGCCCACACAGAGAACACGTGGACGGTTTCTCCCCACTGTGAATGGTGCGATGTTTTTTCAGGCTGTGGAACTGGTTAAAGCTCTTTCCACAGTCAGTGCACTGGAACACTCTCACTCGGGTGTGTGTGTCTCGGTGCTTTTCCAGTTACACTGATGTTTGAAATCTTTTCCCACAGACAGAACCGATGAACATTTCTCCATTTATATTCAAAGGCCGATAATCTTCAGGTGCTGGTGAATTGAGAGACTGTCAGATCTTGATGTGATGTTTGGTTTGAGTTTCCTGTCTGCAAATCCTCCCCTTGTAATACCCTGTAAATGTAGATAACAAAAGTCCTCACTGTGAATACAGGATTGAAATTCAGAACAGGCAAATCTAATTTCTATGGAACATTCTTCCTGCAAATTCCCCCAGATTGTAAATCCTTGTCCCACACACTCACCCTCCTCTTTCTGGAAATATTTTTTAAGCAGCGAGTTGTCATGATCTGGAATTCACTGCCTTGAATCTGAATTGGGAAATACAATTGGAGAAACATGATGCCATTTAGAAACAAAAACTAATTAAAATCAAATAACATGGATTGTTGTTTTGCGCCAAGTGGGAAACAAATTTTGTTTGGGCTGTGGGTGAGTGTTTGCACCCGGTTACAGAGCGTGTCCCTCTCTCTCCGCTTCAAATGCACTTCTTTCGGTTCACAGTCTTTTTTACACATCTAACTGACTGGAACCATTTAAAGCTCCTCCAGACCCATCTTGTGTTTCTTTACTTGACCCATTACCACCATCCTCCCCCTGCACCATCGTCCCTTTTGTCGCTTTATCACTCCTGCCCTCCACCCTATCACAGACCTTCCCTTTTGTTCTTTCCCTCCCACCGCCCCCCCCCACCTTTCCCTGGCTTTCGACTTGCTTAAAAACTGTTAAAACTATAACTTCTTCCATTTCTGACGATACCTTAACTCTATCCTGAAGCGTTAACTCTGTTTCTTTCTGCACGGATGCTGCCTCACTTGCTGAAGATTTCCAGCATCCGCATTATTTTGCTTTTGATTGGATAAACCTCGCCCTTCTAAACCCCATCAGAGAATTATCAGCAAGAGCGGTTTACAATGGCGGATGACATTACCCAGAATTCCGCGCGAGGTTGAATACGGTCTATCTCCATTCGAAGGGGCGCAATGCGCAGGCGCGGCAAGGGCCGCTGGCCGGAGAAATCAGCGCCTCGGAGAGATAGAGGGGTTTTTGGGTCGTGGGGGATTGTGGTGACTCCGGCCGCCATCAGTCGCAGGTTGTGGGTCAGTGTTCTATTGCCCGCGTCGCCCACAGAACCGTTTCTGGAAATACAGACTGAGGAATTCAGAGCGGGTTTGCTGAACAGACACTGACCGTACAATGTAGAACATAGTTTCTCGTTTTTCTAGTGACACAGTGGAAGAAAAACACTTCCCCCAGGGACCTCAAACAATAATAACTTCAGACTGGAGTTTTCATCAAATCCCAATAAAGGTCAGTCCATGCTCGCTCTTCACTTCACTTCAAGTAATAACTAAAATTAGACATCGACGTTGCTTGAAAAACATTTTAAATACAGGATAAATACAGTAAAAGAAGATCAGGTTGAGTTTCGCTTCCTTAATGTGAGGGGTGGGTCTGTCAGTTGGTCATGATCTCGTTCCAATCTGGATCACAGGATGAAAGTGCTTCACGCATCTCAGGTACGCTGTTGAGTTTCTTTCTCTTGTTTTTAACCTTGTCAAAGTCGAAAATCCCAGTTCGCACATGTAGGTTGTTGTGAACGGCAGCAACAACAGAAAAGTAATCATAACAGAGGATATTCTTTGAAAGTACTGATCCAAAAAGATGACAAACTGAATGACTTGTGGCGTGTTTTCAGTGTGCTCACAGGTGAGTCACACCGGCTCGTGTTCTTGCTCAGGCATCAAGTTTAGCCTCATTATTGATTCAGGATTTTCGAAAGCAAAAGGATCTTTCACCCAACGCTTTTCCTACAAATTTTCAAATCCCTCTGCAGGGAAGTAGCGACTAAAATGGTCAGACAGAGCAGCGAGATGTAACTGTGTGACACATTTCATTTCATTCCCTTTTTCTTCATTGATGCTGTTCTCCTCAATGTGTTGTAACAATGTGAAGCAGTAAATGAGCTCCGCTCCCATTTCTGAGCGTCACTCTTCAAAAACCCTGCAGTTCAGTGAGCTTCCTTCAAGGAAAAAAACATTCTCATTCCAAGCCATTATGGAGAGTGCGGTGCCCAGAACTGAGCACTGAACTCGAAATGATGCCTAACCAGAGCTCTGTATAAAGGTGACATAACTTCCACTACTTTTTATTCCAATTCCCTTGATATAAAGATCAAAATGTAATCTCCATTTTAACATTTTTTTGTGATTTAGTGATCACTTTTAGTGATTTCTGTACTTGGATCCCTAAATCTCTCTCCTCCCCCACAGTTCCTAGCTTCTTGCCATTTAGAAAATACTCTATTTTTTTTTAGGTTCAAAGTGGATGACCTCACACTTCCCCACGTTGAACTCCATCTGCCACTGTCTTGCTCACTCACTTAATCTATCAATGTCGGTTTGCAAATTTCTGCTCCCATCTACAATGTTTACTGTGCTACCTAAATTATTGTCGTCAGCACACTTGGAAATAAAGCTCTCGACATAAGAACATAGAACATAAGAAATAGCATCAGAATAGGCCATCCGGCCCCTCGAGTCTGCTCCGCCATTCAATAAGATAATGGCTGATCTTCGATCTCAACTCCACTTTCCCGCCCGATCCCCATATCCCTTGATTCCCCGAGAGTCCAAAAATCTATCGATCTCAGCTTTGAATATAACTCAACGACTGAGCATCCACAGCCCTCTGGGGTGCAGAGAATTCCAAAGATTCACAATCCTTTGAGTGAAGAAATGTTTCCTCATGTCGGTCCTAAATGGCCGACCCCTTATCTTGAGACGATGAGCTCTAGTTCTTGACTCTACAGCCAGGGGAATCAGACTCTCAGCATCTACCCTGTCAAGCCATCTAAGAATTATATACATTCCAATGCGATCACCTCTCATTCTTGTAAACTCCACCGCATATTGGCCAATTTTACACAATATTTCCTCATACTACAATTGCAGCAAGACCTCCTTACCCTGATATTCCAACACCCTGACAATAAAGGCAAACATATCATTTCCCTTCCTCACTCTCATTAGACCCTTGGCAACTCAGTATTTCCAGTATGTTTTTCCTCTTTTCCTTCTATAGGGAAAATAAATAAAGGTTGATAACATTTTACTATAATTACACCCGATAATGTTTTGGAAACAATATCCAACTGAACTGCATCAAATTCGATTACAAACTTCAGAGTTTCTGATGGAAATAAACTAATAAAAACACTTAACTGCGATGGCCGGGAATCGAACCCGGGTCAACTGCTTGGAAGGCAGCTATGCTCACCACTATACCACCATCGCTGAAAATAATCAACAATAAAATAGTTCCCAAACATCAGATCCTGACCAGACACTGCAGACTGTTGGATTTTTTTCTTCATTTTCACTGGTTTCTGACGGATCCTTTCTCGCTCTGGTGCAGTTCCTGTTTCCGCCCAGTAGATATCGCCAACCCCCAATCAATGGAAATTCCACACCAGCCAGTAATTCTTCACCTGATATCGGACTGAAGAGACAGTCGATACCTGCAATACTTGACCAGCTGGAAATACATTTTACCACAGCTCACATCAGCCATTGAGTAAAGTTAAATAATTCCATTAAATCATTACAGAGACCTGAATACCAACTGGGCAGGAATGGCAGCTCAATATTCAAGTCTATAAGATCTTGAGAAAGGACAGGGAAATAGGGAAAGGAGGAGGAGCAGCAATATTACTAAAGGTCAATATTACAGCAGTTCAAAGATAGAATATCAGTGAGGGCGAGCGGGCAGTGTAAACACTCTGAGAGAGACCCATCACAAGTGCCCCCACTGTACTCCTCCAGAAGGTACAAGAAGGGCGAGCGCGGGAGGATTTCTTCATTCTTTGTAAAAGTGTTTGAGAGATTGTGGAAATGTCTGGAAGAGGAAAAACCGGCGGTAAAGCTCTGTCGAAGGCCAAGTCTCGCTCATCCCGGGGCGGACTGCAGTTCCCTGTTGTCCGTGTTCACAGGCTCCTGCGAAAGGGGAACTATGCTGAACGTGTGGGTGCCGGAGCCCCGGTCTATCTGACCGCTGTGCATCGAGTATCTGACGGCTGAAATCCTCGAGCTGGCCGGCCACGCGGCCCGGGACAAACAAGAAGACCCGCATCATCCCCAGACACCTGCAGCTGGCCATCCGTAACGACGAGGAGCTCAACAAGCTGCTGGGACGGGTGACCATCGCTCAGGGTGTTGTCTGATATCCAGGCCGTGCTGCTGCCGAAGAAAACCAGCATTGTGAGCTCCAAGAGCAAGTAAACCGGCCAAGGCTTAATCTGATAACCCAAAGGACAGGACCAACCTTATTGAAATCTTTGAAGAAGGAACAGAAAGTGTAGACAAGTTTAATGCAGTAGGTGTGATATATTTGGATTTTCCGAAGGTCTTCTATAATGTACCACATTGTAGACTCATGGCTAAGTTCAGAGCTCGTGGAGTCAGGATCAGCTGGCAGAATGGATAGTAAGTTGGCTACAAAACTGAAAGCCGAGAATAGAGGTTAAGCGTCACTACTCAGACTGGCAAAAGGTGGGAAGTGGAGTTCCAGTTGCTGGGACCACTGTTCTTCACAATTTACATTAACGATTTGGATTCGGGAATCGGAAGTACAATTCCAAAATTTGTGGACGACAACAAATTGGGGGATTTAGTTAATACAAAGGAAAAATGCATCAAAATGCAAGAGGACATTAATAAACTTGCAGAATGAAGAATCAGGAGGTCACACACTGCTTGGATAATAAGAGTCTAAACGGGATAGAGGAGCGAAGGGATCTAGTGGTACAGATACACAAATTACTAAAAGTAGCGACCCAGGTTAATCAGGTCATAAAAAGATGAATCAAACACTAGGATTCATTTCTAGAGGGATAAAGTTGAAAAGCAAAGAAGTTATGTTAAACTTGTATGGAACCTTGTTTAGACCAGACTTGGAATACTGCGAACAGGTCTCGTCTCCATATTATAGACATAGGGGCATTGGAGAAGGTGCAAACAAGATTCACAAGGATGATACCAGAAATGAGAGGATATTCTTATCAGGAAAGACTGCACAGACTGGGTCTCGTTTCACCAGAAAAGAGAAGGCTGAGGGTTGATCTGATCGAGGTTTTTAAGATAATGATAGGATTTGTTAGGATAGATATAGAGAAAATGTTTCCACTTGTGGGGAGTCCAAAACTTCAGGTAATAAATATAAAATAGTCGCTAATAAATCAAATGGGGAATTCATGAGAAATTGCTTTACCCAGAGAGTGGTTCGAATGTGGAACTTGTAACTACGAGGAGTAGCTGAGGCAAATAACACAGGGGCATTTCAGGGGAAGATAGATCAGCACATGAGGGAGAAAGGTATAGAAGGATATGCCGATAGGGTTAGATGAAGTAAGGAAGGAGGAGGCTTATGAGCAGCATAAACGCTGGCATAGACTAGTTGGGCCGAATGGCCTGTTTCTGTGCTGTAGTTTCAATGTAACTCGATGTAATGGCTCTTTTCAGAGCCACCCTCTGTATCTGTGAAAGGGCTGGTTACTGTCTGAAGGGAGACGCTGATATCATGCTACCAGTGTGGCTTTGAGCTGCTTTTGTCTCGTTGTGGACGAGATGAGCTATTAATGGGACTGGAGTGGGGGCAGTGACCACAGTCCAGTACTTTAAACGGTGACTTATAGACCCTAGCCCACACATCACCAGATTTCTTGTATTTATTTAAACTACTTGCCATGCTGGGCTCGTAAAGAATCACCAGAACTGCTCGACTAACCTTTCTACATCTGTGGAATTCAGCTCTTCGCTCCATTTCTGTTCTATTTTGTTGGATTATTTACATAACGCATCAAACTCACTGGGGAATCACTGAAATGTAACTCTGTACAGAAACAAATAACAGTGAATTGCCTGGTGCCCAGGAGATCAGGAACATTACTCGCCTTTCGTCCTGTTAACGAGTAAACCGTGTTTCGAGTCCACCGACCCGCTTTGGTTCCATATGGGGGATTAAACAGAGAAATCGGGAGGGGAGGAGACAGTCAGAGTGACAGAGCGGAGAGCGGCCTCTGATCTTCCAGCTCCACCTCCAGTTCTCTCCATTCGACAGTTTCAAACCGTTTATCGATAATAGAACCGAACCTCAGCGCTCCGCACAAACCCTGACAGACCCGGGCTTCATATTCAAGGATTCCCAAAAACCAGAAGCTTTCAAATAATCCCCGTTACAATGAGAAATCGTTAATATTCCTGCCTAAATACAGTCCATTCAATAACAAGTCAATTCGGCTCCTCCATTTCAGTCTGTTTCCCTGTTCTATCTCCCCACACATCCCCTCCCAGACGGGTTCAGCGTTTCACAAACACCTTATTCCAGCTGATTTGGAGAATCTCATGTGTTGGGGTTTGAGTTATGACGCGGAGTTTCTCCGCCAGTGTTACCGTCTCACAGAGACTCTCGACCTGAATCTTTGAAAGGATTATGACCATGAACTGGGACTGGAGCCGAAACATCCCCAGTTACAGTGAGGCCCGGCCCGGACATCTCATTCTCTCTATTTTATATCAGACAGTATCCCACTTTCATGTCCAGCAATAGAGAGAGAGAGAGACAGTATCAGTCTTACACTTCCGATCTGTGTCCAAATCACGCTCAATAACAGTATCCACCTTCATATACAGCACCAGAGAGAGAGAGGGGGAGGCAGACACGGTGAGAGAGACAGAGAGAGCGGTGAGACACAGTGACAGACAGACGTTAACAGTATTAGTTCCAGACTGACCGGGAAAGTGCGATTTTATCCAGAAAGATCGCGTTGGAGAGACAGAAGATGCAATCACATCTCTCACTGATATTGTACAAGGATCAGAAACACTATTAATCCCACACTCAGGGACAGTACAGAGAGGGACAGAAACAATGGGTCACATTTAACCCTCTAATGCCTGTTGTACTATCTGCAGTTTTACAGCTCAGGGCTGTTCGATATTACTCTCAGTGACCTACAGTTTCACTCCGGTTAAATTAATCTGCGACTGTTGCTGCCTGATATTAACCCTACACGGTCCCAGCAAATACACCGACTCCCACTTTCCTCCCATGTTTCTCCAGGATTGGTTTGAGAAATCCTCTCTCAGTCACACATTATAGGGGCCATTAATGAAGAGAATCCATTGGCTGATTTCACAGCCGCTCACTTTATCTCTGAAAGGCTCTTTACCATCAAAAGACCCCTAGAGAAACAGCAGGGATGGAAACATCTAGTTTAATAGTTGGAGATTGTAAAGTCAGTCTGGATTCCAGCGTTAGGCACTGGTGGAATCCCATCTGTTTCCCATTCGGGTTCCTGTTCCTGCACTGCCTGTGGACCCCATTCCCTCTGACCTTTCCCCCAGACCCACTTCCTTTGCTCAGACTCGGAAAAATTCCAATTGGGGAAAGTTTCCATCGATTTTTGGATTGGGAATTGTGGGCGCCATTCCCTCAGTGAGCGGAAGAAGATGGTTTAAAACAGCCGGGAATGGAGAGATCACGGCCCCCGGGGGAAGGGAGCAAAGAGCAGCCTCGTTACAGCAGATCATCGCTTCGGGACCGTGTCCGCAGATGGGCTCAGACATCGGCATTGAGTCCGGGGGAAGGTCAGGGGGAGTCCGGGGGCTGTTTGTAAGAGGCGGAGTGGATCAGGAACTGGTCCCGGAACATGGAGTGAGAGGGGGGAAGGGAGAGGTCATTCTCGGACTGTGTGTGTACAGGGTGTGTCCAGGGGAAGGGAGGGAGAATGGGAAGAACCTGCTATTAAAATCATTGCTGCTTTCTCTCCCCAAACCAGGAGTGAATGGTCCTGGTTTAGTTCCAGCCTCACCCTGTTTATTGTTATTGGATAGTGAAGAGTGGAAACAGAGCCGGACAGTAAGGATGTGGGGAGTTATACAAAGAGCATCTATTGCAGGCATCAGGTGAGAAGTGTGAAGGACACATTTTAAACAGCGGCTGTTTGGTTTCCGTTTAACGGTTAGTCCCATGGGAGAGGGGATTAGAAACCTGACCTGTACAAAGGTCCCTGCTACATCGGGTCGTCCCATTCATGGATCGGTGCAGGGGTTGGGCCGTGTCTGGATGTTATTAAATTGTTGTAAAACAGCCCAACACACCTGGTATGCAGAAGCGGAGTGCTGCAGTACTGCAGTGGAGTCAGACACTGACACTGTTTGTATCACTGGATTTCATTTGTGGATATTCAAAATGATCATTAACAGAGATATTAAACTGATCACTTCTGTCTTTTCTACCTCACCTGTTCCTGAGTAACAAGAGATCATTTTCTTTCTCCAGGCAAACCCTTGAACGATCCAGAATAAATGTGATGCTTCCTCCACCCGAGGCAGAAGGAACAGTGCAGCCAGCTCCTTCTCACACACAGTAAGTATATTATCATTCACAGAGCACAGAGACACAGACATGTCATCAGTTCCACTGTCTCAGACAGCAGGAGTAGTCAGTCCCACAATGATCACAATTTCCAGAGACACATTTTCAATCCAACAGTCAAGCAGAGTAGGTGAGGCAGACACTGTTCCATTTCCCCCTAACTCAGTCCCGCTGACAGGTAGATACAAAAATCCCAGTCCAAAATCACACTCTCAGAGTGAAAGGCACTGTGTCAATCTCACAATAGAGCAACATTAGCTACGAATTAAATACCAGATAGAAATCACACATGGTACCCGATTCAAAGGTACAGAATGAATCCCAATAATGTACCCCGAGATTCAAATTGAATACTAGCCCAGAACTCTCACACACATGACTTTAATCCATGGAATATCCATTCGAAATGTGTATCATATGATACAAATTGCACACAAGTCCAAAACTCAGGCAGAGTATCAGATTGAGAAATATTGAAAGATAGTAAACCTGAGAGACAAATTAGACACCTGTTCAGAATGAACTCGTAGAATGAGATTTAAAGATAGAGTATCAATTCTATTAGTGCAGACTGAGATACACATTACATACCAGTCCAAAAATCTCATACAATATTAGACTGAAAGATACGGTATCAATTCCATTTCTACAGACTGATCTACACATTACATACCAATTCAAAAATGTCACCTTATCAGTTTTAAAGATACATTATCATCCACAACAGTACTCACAGAGATACAGATTTAATAGTACTCCAAAAAGCACACAAATAATCTGGTTAAAACCTCCAGCATCAAATCCGAAAGTATGTCCATATTTACCAATTAAACAAGGAGTAAAACTATTTAAACATTGAGATATAAAAGCTGCAATATTGAACACCATAATTTAATCTGAGAGAATAATTACGTACAGATACAGAATGAATCTCACATTCAGAGACAGTACCAGAGACACACAGACACAGAATGACTCCAACTCTCACAGATGCAGAACGAATCCCAAACTCACATACAGTACAAGAGACTGACAGACACACAGTTAATCCCACACTCACACACAGTGCCAGAGACTGACAGGTACAGTATGAATCCCACACTAACATGCAGTATGAGTAACTGCATATATAGGATGAATTCAACTCCCACATACAGTACTGGAGACTGTATATACAGAATGAATCCCACAATCACATGCAGTATGAGTAACTGCATATATAGGATGAATTCAACTCCCACATACAGTACTTGAGACTGTATATACAGAATGAGTCCCACAGTCACATGGAGTACCAGAGACTGACAGATCCCGAAAGAATCCCACACTAACACACAGTTTTATATAAAGAATTAATCACAAACTCTCACACACACTGCTGACAAGATACAGAATCAATTCCAAACTCACACACAGTATCAGAGAGTGACAAGATACAGAATGAATCCCACATTCACACACAGTACCAGAGACTGACAGATACAGAATAAATCCCACACTCACACACAGTACCAGAGACTGACAGATACAGAATGAATCCCACACTCACACACAGTACCAGAGACTGACAGATACAGAATGAATCCCACACTCACACACAGTACCAGAGACTGACAGATACAGAATGAATCCCACACTCACACACAGTACCAGAGACTGACAAATACAGAATGAATCCCACACTCACACACAGCACCAGAGTCTGACAGATACAGAATGAATCCCACATTCACACACAGTACCAGAGACTGACAGATACAGAATAAATCCCACACTCACACAGTACTAGAGACTGACAGATACAGAATGAATCCCACACTCACACACAGTACCAGAGACTGACAGATACAGAATGAATCCCACACTCACACACAGTGCCAGAGACTGTCGCAGCATGAAATGGTCCTTATCAAAGTCACAAATGATACCCTATGTGACTACCACCATGATAAACTATCCCTCCTCATCCTTCTCAAATACAATATCTCAACGTGCTGTTATGCTGTTAGACTAGTTTCATCTCTCTGCTCTTATTTGGAATATGTTGCTTTTCCATCTGATAACACTTGGTATCATCTTATTATGTTAGTCCACAAGAGGAGATCATTCGGTCCATCGTGCCTGTGCTGGGTCAAACACACGTATTCGTTCAAAATTCATTCAGAGATAGATTGAGTGCTTTGTTATCAGAAAATTGCCTGAACCCCCACAGTCTACAGTTTTCCTCCTCGCTATCAACGACACGGTCAATTTTTGTGTCACCGGCAAATTTCTTAATCATGCCCCCGACGTTTAAGTCCAAATTGTTAATGTATACCACAAAAAGCATAGGACCAAGTACGGAGCCCTGCAGCACCCAACTGGAAACAGTCTTCCAGCCACAAAAAACACCCGTCGACCATTACCCTTTGCTTCCTGCCACTGAGCCAATTTTGGCTCCAATAAGCCACATTCCCTTGGATCCTATGGGCCTTTACTTTTTTGACCAATCTGCCATGTGGGAATTTTTCAAAAGCCTTGCGAAAATCCATGTGGACTACATCAATTGCGCCACCCTCATCGATCCTCCTTGTCACCTCCTCGAAAAATTCAATCAGGTTAGTCAGACACGACCTCCACTTAAAAAATCCATGCTGACTGTCCTTGATTCGTCCGTGCCTTTCGGAGTGACAGTTGATCCTGTCACTCAGAATTGATTCCAATAATTTGAAATGGAGTCTTTCTCCTGCTTGCTGCAATAATAGATAAGGCGGTGATGTACCATCAGGCCCGGCTAGCTCAGTCGGTAGAGCATGAGACTCTTAATCTCAGGGTCGTGGGTTCGAGCCCCACGTTGGGCGAGTATCATTTAAAACTTTTATGTTGCGTTCACTGGCCAACGGTGCAGAATTGATGCATAATGAAACGTTAAATTTGTAGTCAGGATGGCCGAGCGGTCTAAGGCGCTGCGTTCAGGTCGCAATCTCTTCCGGTAGGCGTGGGTTCGAATCCCTCTTCTGACATTGCTTATTTTTACGAAGACGTGAAAATATTTTATTTGTGGATTGGGCTGCAGCTGATTTTTAGACCAAGTTGATTTGCTCCTCCCACAAAAGCAACTGGCTTTTTCATGGAAATGTGACTTGAGAAGTTTCAAACGGTGATATGTTTGACATATTAATGACCTGGACAAAGAAATAGAACAGCAGTGGGAAACATTTAAAACGGTGATAAATAGAGTCCAGGAGAAATATATCCCACTAAAAAGCAAGAACAAACTAGCCAGAAATGACACACCAGGGATGAATAAAGAAACAAGGGCAAAATTTAAACTGAAGAAAAGGGCACACACTAGCCAATAAAGGAGAGAGGGGAATGTGATAAGACTGGGAAAGAAGTCTGAAGATCTATTGGAAAGGCAAAAAAGGAATATCAAAAAAAGCAAAGTATTCGAGACACATCAACAGCCAAAGAAAATTTAGGATAGGAATATTTGCACGAAGTGATTTTTAGGTAGTCGCCTTTAAATGTTTCAAAGGGGACTGCGAATTTATGATCGTCTGGCCATTTCACCAGCCGTGTTGAAAACAAAACATGTCTCTTAAGGGGAGTCTATAACGAGGGGGCATAGATTTAAGGTGAGAGGGGAGAGATACAAAAGGGTCCAGAGGGGCAATTTTTTCACTCAAAGGGTGGTGAGTGTCTGGAACGAGCTGCCAGAGGCAGTAGTAGAGGCGGGTACAATTTTGTCTTTTAAAAAGCATTTGGACAGTTACATGGGTAAGATGGGTATAGAGGGATATGGGCCAAGTGCAGGGAATTGGGACTAGCTTCGTGGTATAAACTGGGCGACATGGACATGTTGGGCCGAAGGGCCTGTTTCCATGTTGTAACTTCTATGATTCTATGATTCTATGATTCTATGATAATAGGGCCACTAAGGGAGACACACGACAAACTCACAGGCAATGACAGCGAAATGGCAGAAATATTAAATAATCACTTTGCTTCAGTATTTACCAGGGAGACTCGTATTGTGGGCATGACAGTAGAAGAAGAGATCAAAAAGATATGTAAAGACATTTAAGATCGAAAGGGGGGAGATAATTGATAAACTAATCAATCTTAGAGAGGAAATTTCCTGTTAGGTGCCTAACCAGAGTTTCAAACCGCTCAGCCACGCTAATTTCCGTATTACTGTTCAGGAGCTTATTTCACAGGGACACGATTACTGCGCTCCATTTAGGGAGGCTCAGTGAAAGGCGGAAATTGATCTATTAATAGAATCATAGAATAAGATAGCGCCATTCAGCCCATCGTGCCAGTGCCAGCTCTCTGAAAGAGCTGTCCAGTTCGTCCCACTCGCCTGCTGTTTCCCCATAACCCTGAAAAAGTTTGATCCAAGCGTTTATCCAATTCCCTTTTGAAAACTGTGAGTTGAGAAAAACAATATTGAAAGGGGTGCTGGGGTCTCTGCAGCGTCGATGTAGAGTGTGTGATGATTGAAGTTATCAAGATGGTTGCTTTACACATGGTATGATGTGCAATCATCCTGAAATATCTTCAATATCCAATACAAATTGAATTGCAAACCTGACGGACAAACACTGGAAAACAAGTCACGAGTGAACGCAAATCATCTCGGACCCGTTTTTAGCCTCACGGCACTTCAAATAAAGTGAAATAACTTTGCATTGAAAATATTTGGAACTTGCATCTGTGCCTTTATCTGTTCCATTTCTTAAAGTTGATGGTGTCTGATGATGGACACGCCTCTGCTCCCTCTATTGAACAAGAAAGGAGGTGTTTGACGTTGACGGGACCTGTTGGTTCTGAGCTCATCCTTTGCATTGAGTGGGTTCGCGTCCTTTAAACGGCGTCAACTTTAGCCCAGCGGTGAACTTCGCAACAAACAAGTTCATCACCGTCTCACCGCGGGCACTGACTGACACGTTTATCGTTATTTCTTTCAGACCGAAATAAATAGGAACCGTGATTTTAAATTTGCACGAAGTGATTTTTAGGTAGTCGCCTTTAAATGTTTCAAAGGCGACTGCGAATTTATGATCGTCTGGCCATTTCACCAGCCGTGTTGAAAACAAAACATGTCTCTAACTTTCGCGTCTTTTTTCGAAAGGCAAAAAACATATTTCCCGTGACCTCTGAAGGATGGACAAGTACATTTCAGAAAGCTGAATCAAGTTCACCAGCCTTTTAATCCGGAGTCAGACCTTTGCGCCACGCACTCTGAAGACAGGCTCCTGGATGTTATTATATTTTTTGAATGTTTCTCAAACACCGTTTCATATATTGGTTGAATGGATGAGGCTTATCAAATCTCCGCCAGATCCCACCGGGAATGAGACAGCATTGGAAGCAGCCTTCACCCCCAATATCACGCTGGCATTCATCGCCTGCTCTCAGCGGACTCCAATAACAGGGCTTGGAGATATGGACTTTGTTCACATTTAATCAGCAATGTGAATCGTTCAATATTTAATCATTTTTAATGGGGACAACGTTTCAAAATATTTCCGCCCGGTTTCGAACCGGGGACTTTTCGCGTGTTAGGCGAACGTGATAACCACTACACTACGGAAACCTGACACCGCCAACCTCGTGATAGGGATATAACCCCTCAGCCAAACTAATTTCCGTATTACTGTCCAGGAGCTCATTTCACAGGGATCCATTTACTGCGCTGTATTTCGGAAGGCTGCAGAGAAGGATCGGTGGCGCTGGTCAGGCAGGGAATCCCAGAGCATCGCGCCGAAACAAACATTTCACTGTTTTTTTTTTCATGTGCCTGATATCCGACCGCAGTGTAAATTATGGCGAATCAGGCAAGCTCAGATGACATTGTTCACAGAGTGTTTTCTTGCAGCCAAATCACACATTAGAAAACTTGAAATGAGATGAAGAGATCGGAGCCATTTAAAGTGCTCCCAGTAACTGCTGATCAGGAATTGAAACATGGCACCGGCTTCAGTGCAATCAGAATGAGGCAATGAATCCAAAAGTGGGACGAAAAAGGTGCAATTTTCGTCCCTGGGTGGGCTCGAACCACCAACCTTTCGGTTAACAGCAGAACGCGCTAACCAATTGCGCCACAGAGACCGTCTGGTCCTTTTTCTTGCAAGATACACTAAAGTAGCGTGTCACCGAGCCAAAGTTACATGTTGCAGCCACAGAAATGCAATTGACCACTATCAGTGTTACTTTTCCAGAAATAAAGGATGGGACATTGTTTGTGGAAACATGGAAACGGTCTGGTCTCGCTCACAGCATCGATATCACCGACAACCAGCTCTCCTGCAACCGGCGCGCCCACCGGTGCTTTGTCTGTTCGTTCGTTGCACTGTGGGAGATCCTTCGCCACACTGACTGCAGCGGTTGAAAAAGCCGGCTCACCACCACCTTCTCAAGGGCTTTTTGGGATGGGCAATAAATGCCGGCCTCGCCAGCGACGCCCACATCCCATGAACGAATAAAAAGAAAATATTCTGAGCGTCCTGATGCTGATGTCAGGTTTTGATCCCTGATCTGCAGTAACTGGGAGCTGAAATATTAATTGTACCGAATGCAAACACTCCCTGATATATTTAACACTCTTACATGCCTTCCCTGCTGGCCTCGTCGTTCGGCTTCGGTGTTTTCATCACGGCGGCCTGGGTTGGGAATATGCTGTTACAAAAAAGAATTGCCAATTTTGTCGAATCACAGCAAACTTACGGCACAAAAGCAAGCCATTCGGCCCATCCTGTCCGCACCGGCCGGAAATGAGCTACCCAGCCGAATGCCACTTTCCAGCACTCGGTCTTTAACCTTGTAGGTTACGCCACTTCAAGTGCATATCCAAGTATTTTTTTAAATGTCACGAGGGATTCTGCCTCGACCACCCAGTCAGGCAGTGAGTTCCAGACCCCTACCACCCTCTGGGTGAAAAAAATTCTCCTCAGCTCCCCTTAAATCCTTCCACCAATCATTTAAAATCTATGCCTCCAAGTTATTAACCTCCCTGCTAAGGTAAATAGGTCCTTCGCCTTCACTCTGTCTGGGCCCTTCATAATTTTGTACACCTCAATTAAATCACCACTCAGCCTCCTCTGTTCCAAAGAAAACAACCCCAGCCCATCCAATCTTTCCTCACAGCCAAAATTCTCCAGCCATGGCAACCTCCTCGTAAATCTCCTCTGTACCCTCTCTAGTGCAATCGCAGCTTTTTTGACCAGTCTGTCATTTGGGACCTTGTAAAAGCCTTGCTAAAATCCATGTAGACGACATCAAAGTACTCAAGGTGTGTTCTCACCAAAGCCCTATTTAATTGCAGCAAGACTTCCTTACTCTTATACTCCAACCTCCTTTCAAAAAGGCCACCATACCATTTTTCTTCCTAATTGATTGCTGTTCCTGCATGTTAACTTTCTGTGATTTGTTTACATGTTCACCAAACTCCCTCTGAATACCGACATTTATTGGACTCTCACCTTTTAAAAAATATTCTGCTTTTCTATTCTTCCTACCAAAGTGGACAATTTCACATTTTCCCACTTTATCCTCCAACTGCCACCTTCTTACCCAATCACTTAACCTGTCCACCTCCCTTTGCGTCCTCCTCACGGCTTACTTTCCAACCGACCTTTGTATCATCAGCAAACTTAGATACATTGCACTCGGTCCCCTCATCTCAGTCATTAATATAGATTGTAAACAGCAATTGCAACTTAAATTGTCCGCCCAGGATCGAAAGCAGGGCCGTTCGCGTGTAAAGCGAACTGGTAACCGCTGCTGACTTATACTGGGCAGAGGGGAACTGACCAGTCACCTCTCTCTGCTCTGATTGGGACATTTTTACTTCTCTTTAAACAACATCTCTCCTGTTCCACACTAAAATCATGGACCAGAATCATAGACTATTACAGCACAGAAGGAGGCCATTCGGCCGTGTTGCCCTGCCTACTCTTTGAAAGAGCTGTCCAATTTAGTCCAAAAAACCCAGCCTTTTCCCCGTAACCTTGCAAATCAGTTCTCTTCAAGTACCTGTCCAATTGCCTTTTGAAAGTTCCTATGAAAGCTGCTTCCACCACCCTTTCAGGGAGTGGCTACCAGATCGGAACAACCCTCTGTGTGAAAAAAAAAATCTCCTCATTTCCCCTCTAGTCCTAAAAGCTCACAATCCTTCTCCACGGATGCCTTTTTACAAACATTTCATTCATCAAAACCAAACAAGATACTCTGGAAAATGTCTTCATTTTCAAGTAATTAATGTTCCGAAGGAGCTCCCTAATTTCCCTCCCCTTTATGAATCAGATCATTCTCATCCGGATCTTTTTCCACATGAACCGGCCTCCCCTCCCAGGGGCTGAGTTCAGAATCTTCGAAGGATACAGCTCAGAAGCAGGCCATTCGGGCCATCGCGCCCGTGCCTTATCCAACAAACCATGTACCAGATTCTCCTGAATTCCAGGGTGTGGAACGAAAGCGAACAACAAAAGCCCTGACATTCGACCGTGGAGGTACAGGCAATTCTGTGACAAACCGGTTTGTCTTTTTCCCGGTTTTTCCCTGTCTATCTGACTGCGTTTATCTCTGTGCGTGTGGAGCTGCAGGCTGATTTTGAATTCATAAGTGTGTTTGTGTATGTTTCGTGCAATAAATAAATGAGTGAATCAGACGCTTCTCTCCCTGACACTGGGGAACTAGTGAGGCAGAATTCAGAGCAGGGTTCTGTTTATTGTGAAAAAGGGAATGCAATATGAATTCCGGAATTATTCAGAATTCTACCAGCGCTAAAACCAAATGCGACCCCCGCCGTGATTTAAATACGCAGCTTTCTGATTTAGATTCAGACGCGCTAACGTTGCGCTACGAGGTCTGATGTTAGCGATCGGGTTATTTACCTTTATGAAAGTTTCTCATGCACCATTTCATTTATTTCAGATTTCCAAATCCCGCCCACTCCCACCGGGTATCAGGCAGCCACAGAAGCAGCCTTCACCTGTCCGCGGCAGCAGGACTGCAGCAAATCCAATGACACACACCCGGCACCCAGAATCATCACATCACAGGAAAGGAACTGCTCAAAATACATAACAGGACGGGCAGCATCTGAAAAAACGCTGAGACTTTCGGTGTGTGGACTTTGTTCAGGACTGCTAACAGGACGGTGTGAAAATTTAAACTATGGATGTGTATAAATGGATGTCATGCTTCTTTATAAATTGAGTGTTTAAGTTATGTGTGCCATTTATAAATTTATTTTGATTATTTTTACAATATGATATATCTTGTTATAAATATATATGATTGCACCTGTGACACTTATAAATACATTTGGGTGTAACTGCTTGGTGGTTATCATTATATCTCTGTGTATCTGTGTTATGTATTTGTGTGTAATGAAAAGTAAGACATAGAGAAATAAATATCCAGAAAATACATTTACAATATATACCCCACAAAAAAGGAATAACTAAAAGATATATCTAAATAGATTTGTAAGCAGCAGTCATGAAATGCATTTACATCTTACAAATCAGAAATATATTTTCAATCTAACACGGCTGCAGCCCAATATATTTATAACCATCTGTTGACAATGTATAAGTCGGGTTTATGGTTATCGAGTGGTTAGAATTCGGCGCTTTCAGCACTATGGCCCGGGTTTGATTCCCGGTCAGCGCATTTGTTTTTACAAAACAGTTCACTTAATTACGCAAAATTATACAAGTCTCTTAGATGATTCTTTCAATTACCATTAATAAACCCACAACTTTCTGGTTCACACTCAACGAAATGCTAACAAGTTTGCCGAGTAAATGTCGAAACGACGCGAACTTCTCTGACTTTCACCCCTTCTCATTTTACGCACTTTATTTTTGGAGTCTGCTTCAAAGTGTTCAGTGGTGATGAGACGAGGAATCTGGTGCAGCCGTTGTTGAATGTGAAAGGATTGCAGCCCAATTTACACGAGAGAAAGCTCGTGCCTGGAGGTTTGTGAGGAGCAAGTTCCAGCAAATTGTTTCTGTCCCGGGATTAAACCGGGAGTTTTTCGCGTGTGACGCCAACATGATAACCATTACACCACGAAAACAACTATTTAGTCCAGCCCAGGTCAGATGGAAGTGTTAAGGGAGAAAGTGAACTGCTGACTCCCACTTCTGGGGGATGTCCCAAAGCGCTTCATAGAGGTGTAATCAAAAACATGGAATCATGGAATCGCAGGAGTCCATTCGGCCCATCGTGCGTTGGCCAGCTCTTTAAAATAAATGGTGCAATTTTAAAGGGGGTGCAGGAACAGAGAGACCTGAGGGTATACGTACACAAATCTTTGAAGGTGGCAGGACAAGTTGAAGAGATTGTAAACGAAAACGTATTCGGAATCGTTGACTTTATTAATAGAGGCATAGAGTACAAAAGCAAGGAACTTATGCTGAACCTTTATAAATCACTGGTTAGACCCCAGCTGGCCATCACACAATTCTGCCCACCACACTTTAGGAAGGATGTCAAGGCCTTGGAGAGGGTGCAGAGGTGATTTACTAGAATGGTGCCAGGGATGAGGGATTGCAGTGAGGTGGAGAGACTGGAGAAGCTGGGGTTGTTCTCCTTAGAGCAGAGACGGTTAAGGGGAGATTTAACAGGGGTCTTCAAAATCATGAACGGTTTTGATAGAATAAATAAGGAGAAACTATTTCCAGTGCCAGAAAGGATGGTAACCAGAGGACACAGATTTAAGGTAATTGGCAACAGAGGTGAGATGAGGAGAATGTTATTACGCAGCGAATTGTCATGATCTGGAATGCACTGCCTGAAAGGTTGGTGGAAACAGATTCAATAATAACATTCAAAGGGGAACTGGATAAATACTTGAAGGGGAAAATTTTGCAGGGCTATGGGGAAAGGGAAGGGGAGCGGGTCTAATTGGATAGCTCTTTCAAAGAGTTGGCACAGGCACGATGGGCCGAATGGCCTCCCTCTGTGATGTTTCCATGCTGTAATTCTATGTTATGGAGGATTTTCTGATGCAGTGGATATTCGGGGCAGAGGACCAAGTGGGGATTGAGCTCGACGGCAAGTGTATACAGTTCGTTCAAAGGGCTGAAGCCGACGGTTTCATTCCTCCCGTCGTTTAGCAGCAGGAAATTACTCGGCCATGCAGGCGACTTTTTTTGTCTTCATTCATGGGATGTGGGTGTCAATGGCAAGGTCAGCATTTATTGCACATCCCTAATTGCTCTTGAGAAGGTGCTGGTGAGTCGCCTTCGTGAACTGCACCTTTCATTGACTGTGTCATTGACATTTTCTGGATAGAGAGAAACTATTTCCGCTGGTTGGGGATTCTAGGACTTGGGGGCACAGTCCAAAAATTAGAGCTACATCTTTCAGGAGTGAGATTTGAAAACATTTCCACACACAAAGGATGGAACAAGTTTGGAACTCTCTTTCCCTAACGGCAATTGATGTTTGCTTAATTGCAAATTTTAAATCTGAGATCGATAGCTTTTTGCCAAAAGAACGTATGAAGGGATAAGGGCCAAAGGCAGGTATATGGAGTTCGATCACAGTTCAGCCATGATGTTATCAAATGGCGGAGCGGACTCGAGGGGCTGAATGGCCTACTCTAATTCCGATGGTACATTTCCCCAAGTGTCTGCTCTCTCCATAGTTGCGACCTTGTGTTTAAAGCATATTTTCGTTTAAAGGTTGGTTTAGGGATGAGCCGGTGGGCGTCAAAACGTGCCGTGGATCGAGACCGGGTTGGTTATTGCGGGAAGAGCAAATCAACTGGGCCGAAAAATCAACTGCAGCTCAAGCAAGAAATAAAATAGGAGTTAAAGTAACCAATGTCGGAAGTGGGAAGGAGACTGCGACCTGAAAGCAGTGCCTTAGACCGCTCGGCCATCCTGACGGATAAATAGCACTTTGCCTCGCCACCCTTTCCACATTGAGACCCCCCCGGAGAAAGGTTCATTCACTCGAGTGCTTGGTGATATAAATGATGCTGGAAAGGCTCGGTGAGCGGGATGCCACCTCCCCGGGTTTTCCTGAGCCTATTGTACTTTATTCCTATTTAATGACGGGAATATTCGCAATCAGTAGCCAAAAAGGATTAAAAGCTGAATCACAGAGAAATGGAAATCCTCGTTAAATCTGATAATGCTGTAAGTAAAACTCGCTGGTGGTCCAGTGGTTAAGATTCGCCGCTTTTACCACTGCGGCCGGGGTGCGATTTCCAGCCAGAAGAGCAACTTTTGAACACTTGTTATATTAATCGCATGGAAGAAAAAAAAAACAATATTTTTGTTATTCACCATTAATTAACCGATAACGTTATTTTGCAGAATGAAAGGCCACTGAGGGATGTTGGAAAAGTTTAATAATGTCTTTTGTGCGATGAACTTTTTATTCCTTCTCATTTTACACACTGTATTTTGAAGGGCTCCGTTTAAAATGTTCAGTGCTCGTGAGACCACGAATTTGTGTCGAACTCAACAAAACAGGCTCTTTCACAGAGGACAGAAAAATCTGCCCCAAAATAATGTTCCCGCCCGGGATTGAACCGGGAACCTTTCGCGTGTGAGGCGAACGTGATAACCACTACACTACGGAAACCTCTGATCTGGTTAGCAGCCAGAAGTTAGAATGACTGCATTGATTCTCTTTCATAACTATTCACTTGATCGAAGTTGCACAAGTCACAAAAGAAAAATGTTCATTTCAAAGTTATTAAACTCCCAAATGTGGCCTGCCTTGTTTGGACAGGGGTTGACCCTGACGTCACAGCCTCAACAAAGCATTTGCTCAACATTTCCATTGGGAACAGGAGGAGGCCATTCAGCCCATTGAACCTGTTCCGCCCTTCAATTAGATCAGAGATGATCTGAACCTCAAATCAATTTATCCGCCTTTGCTCGCTATCCCTCGATACCCTTACCCAACAAAAATCTATCGATCTCAGTATTGAAAGCTTCAATTGACCCCCAGCATTCACAGCCTTTTGGGGGACAGAGTTCCAGACTTCTACTGCCCTTTGTGTAAAAAAGTGCTTCCTGATTTCGAACCTGAATAGCATGGTTCTAATTTTAAGATTATGTCCCCCTCGTTCTTGATTCCCCAGAGGAAATTGATTCTCTCTCTCTATTCTATCGAATAATTTGAACATGTTAAACACCTCGCTCAGACCGCCCCTCAATCTTCGATACTCGAGGGAAGACGAGCCCAATCTATGCAGCCTGTCCTCATAATTCAACCTTTTTAGCCCCGGTAACATTCTGGTGAATCTGCTCTGCAACCCCTCCAAGGCCAATCTATCCTTCCTGAGGTGCAGTGTCCAAAACTGAACGCAGTTACTCCAGACGCAGTCCAACCAGAGCTTTATATAACTGTAACATAACTTCCACTTCTTGATATTCCAGCCCCCTGAGATAAAGGCTAACGCTCCGTTAGCCTTTTAAATTATTTTTGGACCCGTCCGTTAGCTTTTACTGATTTATGTAAATGAACCGTTAATTCTCTCTGCTTCTCCACAGTTCCGAGCTTCTTACCATTTGGTAAATACCCTGACCATCGGTCCAAAGTGGATTACCCCGCATTGAACTCCATCTGCCATAGTTTCTCCCACTCACTTAATCTATCAATGTCCCTTTGCAACTTTTCACTCGCATCCACACTACTTACTGTACCACCCAACTTAGTGTCATCAGCAAACTTGGATATACGACTCTCTGTTCCTTCATCTAAGTCATTGATAAATATGGTGACAAGCTGAGACCCCAGTTACAGATCCCTGGGGGACACCACTAGTCGCATCCTGCCAATTGGAGTATGTACCCATTATCCCTACTCTCTGTCTCCCATCTCCGAACCAATTCTCTACCCATGTCAATACATTGCCTCAAGATCCATGTGTTTTCATTTTTGCCAACAGTCTCTTGTGTGGAACCTTATCAAATGCCTGCCGGAATTCCATATAAATAATATCATAGGAACATAGGAACAGGAGTAGGCCATTCAGCCCCTCGTTCCTGCTCCGCCATTTGAGAAGATCATGGCTGATCTGTGATCTAACTCCATAAACCCGCCTTTGGCCCATATCCCTTAATACCTTTGATTGCCAAAAAGCTGTCTATCTCAAATCTAAATTTAGCAACTGAGCTAGTATCAATTGCCGTTTGTAGAAGAGAGTTTCAAACTTCTACCACCCTTTGTGTGTAGAAATGTTTTCTAATCTTGCTCCTGAAAGGTCCGGCTCTAATTTTTAGACAAAATGGTGGCAAGTTCGCGGGACATCTTGGACAAAATGGCGGCAAGTCCTTCACGGCTGCTGCACAGGGAAAGCAGGAGGCCATACAGCCCATCAAGCCCGTTTCATCGTTACTGAAGGCCGATCATCCCCTCAAGCCTGTTACATAGAATCAAGAAGAGGCCATTCAGCCCATCGAGCCTGTTATACAGGAACTGAAGGCCATTCAGCCCTTCGAGCCTGTTATACAAGAACGAGACACCAATCAACCGTTCAACCCTGTCAGGTAGCAAAAGGAGGAGGCCATTCAGCCCCTGGAGCACCTTGCACCAGATCTGGTGGCCAATCAGCCCCTCAATCCTGTTACATAGGAACAGGAGGAGGCCACTCTGCCCCTCGAGCGTGTTAACGGGAACTGAAGGCCATCCAGCCCCTCGAGCCCATTACAACGGAACTGGAGGCCAGACAGACCCTCAAGCCTATGACATAGGAACAGGAGGAGGCTATTCAGCCCTTCGAGCCTGTTATACAGGAACTAGACGCCAACCAACCATTCAGGCCTGTCAGATATCAACAGGAGGAGGCCATTCAGCCCCGAGCCCATTACACCAGACCTGGAGGCCAATCAGCCCCTCAAGCCTGTTGCATAGGAACAGCAGCAGGCCATTCAGCCCCTCGAGCATGTTATACGGGAACTGAAGGCCATTCAGCACCTCGAGCCGATTACACTGGAATAGGACTCGGCCATTAAGCCCCTCGAGCTTGTTGCAATGGAACAGAAGGAGGACATTCAGTCCTTCTAGACTGTTATACAGGATCTGGACGCCTTTCAGCCCCTCACGCATGTTACATAGGAACAAGATGAGTCCATTCAGCCCCTCGAGCATGTTACATAGGAACAAGAGGAGTCCATTCAGCCACACGAGCCTGTTACACAGGAACAGGAGTGGACAATTCAGCTCCTCAACCTGTTCTGCCATTCAATTAGATCATGGCTGATCTGTATCTTAACTCCAACTACCCGCCTTGGTTCCTTGATCCTCAATAACCTTGCGGAACAAAAGTCTATCAATCTCCGTTTTGAAATTTCGGATTGACCCCAGCCTCAACAGACTTTTGTGGGAGAGAATTCCAGATTTCCACTACCCTTTTGTGAAGAAGAACTTCCTACCATCACCCCTGGGCGGCCGAGCTCTAATTTTAAGGTTGTGCCCCTTTGTTCTAGACTCCCCCAACAGAGGAAGTAGTTTCTCTCTATCTACCCTATCAACTCCTTTCATCATCTTAAACACCTCAATTCAATCACACCTTAATCTTCTATATTCAGGGGAATACTAGCCTTGATAATTCAACCTGTCCTCATAATTTAACGCTTTTAGACCCATTATCATTCTGTTGCATCTGTGCTGCAGCCCTTCCAAGGCCAATATATCCTTCCTGAGGGTCAGTGCCCAGAACTGAATGCAGCCCTCCAGATGGGGTCTAACCAGAGCTCTGTACAGCTGGAACATAACTTCCACCCCTTTATATTCCAGCCCTCTTGAAATAAAGGCCGACATTCTATTAGCCTTGTTAATTATTTTTGCAAATGTCCACGAGCTTTTAATCATCTCTGCACTTGGACCCCTAAATCTCTCTGCTCCCCCACAGTTTCGAGCTCCTCACTATTTAGAAAACACTCTGATCTATCTTTCTCAGATCCGAAGTGGATGACCTCACATTTCCCGACATTGAACTCCATTTGCCACAGTTTTGCCCACTCACATAATCTCTCAATGTCCTGGGAATGCTTGGTGCTTTTGTTTGGTTGGAGAATGCTTTAAATCAGTTCATTATTTTAAAAAGATCACAATTGATTTTTATTTTGTACAGTTTGAACAAGACCATTACAACCCGATCAGTAAAATATCCGTGTTTTTCAGATAATGGAGACAGTTCAGATATATTTGCCTTTTTGTCTACTTTAATGAAGTGAAATTTTGCTGATTTAAAATCAGCAGTATTTCTTAGCTTGAAAAAGCATCTCCTCTGTGAGGTGAGGCTTCACTCTCAATGTCTCAGTGTTTCCGCTTGTCCTGATATCAATGTAACACTTGAAGGGCGCCAGGTAATGGACAGTGAAACCCCTTCAGATTATCTCAGCCCACTCGTTCTATCCAGTGCCGAATAGTTCCTGCTCTTCAGAGGGTGACAGATTCACACTACACTGGAGCTTGTTTTAGACTTTAACTGCCAAACAAATTGATGAAACATTAAGAGAATAAACAGAACAGTAGCAGTAAGACAACAGTTTTACTGTAAAGCTCAACCAGATCATTATTGGAAAACAAAAAATAATAAATAATTCAAAATACCATACGAAACTGTGCCCGAACTTTCGAACATCCTGGTTCTTTGTTGTCTTTTTCTCACAAACTATGGAAGCTGTCGATTTGATTAACATTCTCAGAGATTCCAAACAGACTCACCAGTTTGAAAAAGACAGGCTGATAAATGCCTTCAAAACAG
This sequence comes from Heptranchias perlo, assembly GCF_035084215.1. Classification (NCBI taxonomy): domain Eukaryota; kingdom Metazoa; phylum Chordata; class Chondrichthyes; order Hexanchiformes; family Hexanchidae; genus Heptranchias; species Heptranchias perlo. The sequence goes on along the minus strand of NW_027139537.1, from coordinate 8,453,337 downwards.
TGACTGGGAGCCAGTCATTTTAAGCAATGGTCTGTTTAATTCAAAAGAAGCTGTCAATCAAAACTGTACGAGGAGAAATGACCCCGGAGGTTTGTATCTGAATCAAATGTTTGACTTTGTGAGTTCAGGCTGCCGTTGAGAGGTGCAGCCTGCCTTTCAGAGGTGCAAACCACTCACGCAATATCGGGGGCCCCCCTGCTGGTGAGAAGCCGCTGAACAGCGCAGCCAGGCCTGACTGCTCGCAGGAATCCGATAAATCACCAGGCAGCACCAATCTCACGGACTGTCTGCATCTCAACGACCGGGTGCAGGTTAATCACGTGGAGGTTTATCGACCATCGCGCCCGGATTCGGGGGTTATCGAATTTAACCCCGTACATATCTTTATACATATATATTACATGGAATACAGCACGGCACAGAAACAGGCCATTCGGCCCAACTGGGTAAATAAGTATCCCATCGAGTCCCCACAGTGTGACTAAGTGATTCCACACTGCACCCAGTGATAGTGCCCCATTGATCCACAGTGTCCCAGTGATCCACACTGCACCCAGTGATAGTGTCCCATTGATCCACAGTGTCCCAGCGATCTAGTGCACCCAGTGATCCCAAAGTGAACACAGAGTGACCCGGTGATCCAGCTGCACACCCACTGATAATGCCACAATGCTCCCTAATTGATCCCAGTGATCCCACAGTGCAGTCAGTGATCCCACAGTGCACCCAGAGGTCCCAGTATCCCAGTTCACTGCATTTGTGTAAAAGTTTGAGAGACTGTCTTTATATACAACAACTTGCGTGTATAAAATAACATGTCTATATATATATATATATATATATAATATTTCTACATGTCTATATATATATATATATATATGTACATATATAATATTTCTATATTACATAGAATGGGTAAAGTAGTTTCTCCTGTGACCCCATGAAGCTGAAACAAAATGGTGGCCATTAAGGCGGCCATCTTAAACAACATGGCCGCCAGTGTCCCAGTGATGCCACAGGAAGCCAATGATCCCACAGTGTCCCACTGATCCCACAATGTCCCACTGATCCCACAGTGTCGCATTCATCCCACAATGTCCCAGTGAACCTGCAGTATCCCAGTGATCCCATAGCAACCCATGATCCCACAGTGCTCCCAGTGATCCCACAGTGACCCAGACACAATTCACGTGAGCCTGTGGTGAAGGCCTCGGTCAGTCCCCTGTGGAGAGAAAGCTTCTTGTCCAAGGAATCCTCCTCCTCCCAAAAATTCTCTTTCCACAACTTCATGTTACAGCAATTCCACAAAAAAATCTTTTAATTGATTTTTAAAAATGGATTAAAAACAAAGCAAGCGAATAAAAAAGCACAGCAAGAGCTCAGAGCTCCCTCACACTCACTCACACACACACATTCACACTCAGTCACTCACTCATTCCATTACACAGGCAGGCCATCTCTCAGCAAACACCACTGACAAAAAAAAATCCCAAGTTACAAAGCAGAGAATCTGAAGAAAAGAGTGAAAAGCTGGGACAGAGAGAAACAGAAAGACACTCGGGCAGACTGAAGAGCACATGTTGCTTCTCTCTCTCTCTAATACAAGTTTGCAGGGTTTTCTCTCCTGCTTTGCCACTCAATCCCTCACCCACCCCCTCCCCTAAAAGGTGCTGGTCTGTCTGCCTGTCCTTGGTTAATGTTCGCTGCAAGTTTCAAATTGCCCCTGTGCTCATTTTCACTTCTGTTCCTGGAGCAGGGGACAAAAACCCTGGGCATTTTTTGCTACTTCGCCCTTTATGTTGCAGTTTGCAAAGGTGAACGAACTTTACCTTTGCTCTTTTCTCTTGTTTTAATTTGCAGTGGACAAAATTCCAGCAGTTTGTGATCAACTTACAGTTTGTGGCTTTTTCCAATCAGCCAAAGATTTCAAATAAATTCATGACATATAAAAGAGCCAAAGCAATTTTTTAAAAACCCAATATACAGCAAGATCCCTCACTCAGTTACAGGGACAATCTCTCAGCAACATTCATTTACACAGAAACAAAGCCCAATTTATAAACGAGAAGAATCGAAAGAGTAAAAGATTGAGAAACAGCTTTATCCACAACAACAACTTATATATATATATATATATATATATATATATATATATATATATATATATATACATATATATATATATATATATAAGAACATATGAAATAGAAGCAGGAGTAGGCCAATCGGCCCCTCGAGCCTGCTCCACCATTCAATAAGATCATGACTGATCTGATCCTAACCTCAAATCTAAATTCATGTCCAATTTCCTGCCCGCTCCCCATAACCCCTAATTCCCTTTACTTCTAGGAAACTGTCTATTTCTGTTTTAAATTTATTTAATGATGTAGCTTCCACAGCTTCCTGGGGCAGCAAATTCCACAGACCTACTACCCTCTGAGTGAAGAAGTTTCTCCTCATCTCAGTTTTGAAAGAGCAGCCCCTTATTCTAAGATTATGCCCCCTAGTTCTAGTTTCACCCATCCTTGGGAACATCCTTACCACATCCACCCGATCAAGCCCCTTCATAATCTTATATGTTTCAAGAAGATCGCCTCTCATTCTTCTGAACTCCAATGAGTAGAGTCCCAATCGACTCAACCTCTCCTCATATGTCCACCCCCTACAACAGCAAATTGTATATATATATATATATATATATATATATATATGTGTGTGTGTATTATCAAAACTACTATTACAAGCATCCATGAGGGCTTTGGGGGAAAAGCAGAGCGGGAAATGGGAATAATTGGATCGCGCTTTCAAGGAGCTGGCACAGGCAGGGTGGGCTGAATGGACTCCTCTTGCACCGTGCCTGCTATCAAAATGTGAATCGATGAACAACAACTTCAACGCCATGAACCTGAAACAAAATGGCACCCGAAAGGCGGCCATCTTACTGAGTGGCAAGGTGAAGCTTGTGATGAGAGACACAGAGAGGGATAATTTGCTTTTCCTGTAAAATCACTGTTGCACTCTCGTTAAAGATACAAACTGAGTGAGACTAACACTAGCTGGTGTTTAACATAAAGACAGCGGTGCAGTGAGGGAATTAAACATCAAAATGTGAACTTCTGCAAAAAAGATGGATTAACATTTGGTTATTTGGACCCAATGGTTACAGAAAAGGAGAGACCAGACATTCGGAGGAAAGGTCCAATTAGCCATTTTTTGTAGAGAATGTAATTCTAGCTTCTATTCAACAAATCAGAGTAAAATTGGACTCAATCTGAATGTAGTTCTGATCTGGGATTTAATTCATTTCTCCATTATTCATATTTTTCTTTAATCTGAAAGAATAACTGCATGTGTAACAGTAACAGAGCAGGAGAGTGCTGCGGGAGCCTGTCCAGTTTATTAACACTGCAGAAGGAGTAAAATACATATTATTTATTGCAGAATTCAGCAGCTCACTGGGAAAGTTACACATGGTACAGATGGAGGAGCAAAAAGATGGAAAGTGATTTTACACTTTAATTTGGAGCAATGCCTTTTTATCTCCACAAGGTTTAGTTTTACATTTAACTTAATGAGCTCTTTATCCTAAACAAACTTCAGGCACAAACCATGGCTTTACAGAGAAAACAAGTATTTATTATTCATTCAATAGAAAAAAATGACATTAGAATTTAAACTTCATCTTGGTTTTATGCCCGATTTAGAATTGCTTTCGCAAAAATTAAACAACACATTCTCAAATCTCAAAATGCATAACCGTTTGGAAATCAAATGTTTATCTTAGACTAAGCCCATAACGAAAGTTTTAGACTTGCCGGGAAGATTCCAGGTATTTTGATGGATACCGTTGTAATGTAGCGTGACTTTCTCTAGTAGACAGGTCATCTGCTTCACAGGCAATCTGTAAACCTGCATCGAGGCATCAAGCTGGGAGGTAGCGAGCAGTCAGGAAGATTCCAGGTGAGGTGGCGCTGTCAGGAAGCGAAAGGTGAGCTTGGAGCAGTTATGGTGGATCTGCGTCTCTCCCCACTCAACAACTGCCCAGCTTTTTAAGACAGTTTTTACAGAGAATCACACCTCTGGGACAATGGCTTCTCAACAATAGGTTCCTCCAAATACAACCCACGATTGATTGACACTTCACTTGTTTTCTCTCAGTGTCCACAACGTAACCAAGTTAATTCGGCAGTAGTTCAAACGACCTCTCGCCCCCCTGGAATCGTTCTTGTTGCTGTGGTGATCTATCCTCTGCTGTGTGGTTTTTTACAATGTGTCATTAACAATCTTCCAACAGCCCTTCCACCTTTTAATCGTCCTTTTCCTTCAGACATGCTGAAGCCGATTCAATCTCAGGTTTTCGTTCATCAGATGAATGTTTACTGCACAGAACAGCTGGGAGACTCCTGCAGTAAGTAATGGTCAGGGTCAGGTACACAAGACTGAGTGATTTTATTGTGCAGCCTCCAGGCATCACCTTTAGAAATGTCAAAATTAAATCCACTCGAGTGTTACCCCAGAACAAACATGAACTGTCTGGCCTGCTACATCTGCTGCTGTTCTGCTGGTCAGCACTCTCACACACTCCAGGCTGATGACACAGTTTGTTTTTGTCCGTCTTTCAATATGTCTGTTATCTGTTTATGTCGTTTGTCTCTATTTATTTTCTGTGTGCTATTCTATCTTGTTATTTCCACTTCTACTTCCATCAATTTGTAATTCGTTGTCAGTCTCTCTCTCTCGTTCCATCCATGTCTGCTTGCTCTCTCTCATTATATACATATATATATATATATATATATGCTTTCTTTCACTTTATTTCTCTCTTTATTTTTTCTCTCCTGTCAAACAAACTCACTTTATTTATCTCCAGCTCTGTGTACCCCTGTCTCTACCCCTCTTTGTTTCCATCTCTCTCTCTCTTTGTCACAGACCCTCTCGCCTTTATGTGAACCTGTTTTAATTTTCTGCGCTATTTAATCATTATATTTATTTTGCCCTGTGTTCTCTGACTCTGTCCACTCCTCTCTCCATCTCTCTCTCCTTCTGTCTTTCTCTGTCTCCCTCCTTGTCTTTCTGCCTTTCTTACTCTCTCTGTCCCAATATCTCCCTGTCTTTCTCTCTGATCTCTCTCACGCTCTCCCTGTGTCACTCTTTGCCTCTCTCTCTCTCTTTCTCGCTCTCACTTTCTGTCTCTCCCTCGCTCTTTATATCACTATCTCGCTCTCTCACACTCTTTATCGCAGTAAGTTCCTCTCTGACTCTATGTCAGTCACTCTCCCCTCTCTCTCTCCCTCTCTGTATTTCGGCCTCTCTCAATCTCTCTCCCTCTTTCTCAAACTCTATGAATTTCTCTCTCTCGCTCCTTCTCTCCCTCCCCCTCTCCCCCTCTCTCTCCCTCTCTCCCCCTGCACCCATTCTGATCTGGCCCAAAGCAGCTACTTTGAATCCCAGCTTTGCACATTTTGCTGGATCACCATTTAGTTGAAGTCCAGCTGGGCTCTTTAGGACTGCAATTTCGAGCAAAATGCATGTGTCGTCTGCAGAATAAATCCTGCCTTAATCGGTCAGATTTTCAATAAAATATAACATCAGAACCATATTTCAGATCATTTAATGGCTCTGAGCTGCAAATATATAATGTACTTTCCGTCCCCTGGGAAGTGTAGGGGATGGAGTATGAAATGGGATTCAGTTCTAGTGCTTGAAACCCTTCAGCTCTTTCAATGATTTCACTAATTTAACAATTAGATTGAGTGGGTATTTCACCGCGTTCTTCAGCTCCTCTCTGAATTTAGTCTGGGTCAGGACATAAATACACGTGTTTGTGCAGGAACTGAGAAGCTGCAGCATTCCTGCTGTCTGTTGTGTGATATAACCAGGGTCAGCGGTGGAGTAATAAGATCAAATGTCTGCAATTCGCAGATAAATGAAAAATACAACCCGTATCAGCCACAACAGTATAAAACTGCCCGATATACTGAAGAGTAAAATGATGGATTTCTTTCGGTTCTCCATCTCTGGATCACTCTGATTCTCTCCATTGCTGCGGCCCCGGAGTCCCCTGCGGACTCGACTGGACATTAAAATACGCCTGACCGTCAGAACATTGAGCAGCAAAATCAGACAGAACGGGACACAAGGGGTTAAAATGAGGTGAAACATGTCAAATGCGGCCCATGCGGGGGAAGTACTGAACCTCGGTTTAGTCACACAAAACCAGGGAATATTATCAATTATATCTAAAGGTTCAAATCCAACTACCAGGGGACACTCTCCAAACAGCCCAGCACACTCACTGTTCCCAGAACCACAGCCGCCGTTCTCTCGGTGCAATATTTAGTTTTCAGCTTCTCACAACAAATGGCCACAAATCGATCAAAGGTGAAAGCGACTGTGAACCAGACAGAAACCCCCGTGGCTGCTTCACTCAAGGAGGAAATAAAACTACACACGGGAGTAATGAACAGGAATGAACCTGGGAAATAAATCGCACCAATCCAATTCAATATTACACCAATGATAACGACCAGGAGATCTGCCACTGCCATTCCCACCAGGTAGCGACTGATACATTTGGAGAGACCGCACTTTCCTCGGGACAGGATCACAATCGCCACCAAGTTAACTGTAAGAGAAAAGGAAGCTGAGAAATTACTGCTCAAAGCTGGCGCCAAAGCAGCAGATTGAGAGGATCTGAGGTGAAATTTCCAGCTTTGTTGCTGCATCGAAGGGTGGAAAGTGATTGATTGACCTGGGCAGCGCTTTCGGGCAGAGAGATATTTTTAAACACAATGATCAATAATGAATTGGGAGATTGATACAGAAAGTGAATAAAGTGAGCACCGGATCCACTGGAAGGGCTGAGTGAGGGCGCAGTGCCGGTGGAGAAGGGAGAAGGGGTTTTACACACCGGGAATCCAGCGGATTAAAGCCGGATTTGGGCTCCAGACTGACGGGAAAGAGAGGGAAGGGTCAGGAAGGTGAGGGGACAAAGAGAGGTACATTTAGTTTGTTGCTCTGGTTTAAGAGAGCTGACAGGGGCTGGCACTAAACGGGAAAGGCGGCTGAGGACCGTCCCAGTGAGACAGATTGGGAGGGAGACAAGGAAAAGGACATGTCAGAGCTGGAGGGTAGTCAGGAGCAGATTATTTGGGAACTTGCACGAACTGAAGTAAGGGAAGAAGAGACAGAGGATTCAATGCAGTGAGAGGAGAGGCTGTGATTTACAGGGCGAGAAAGCAGCAGAGTGTGAGAGGAAATCTAATCTATAGGTCCCAAGAACACAATCCAACTAATGCATTCAACAGTTAATTTCTGTGGTTATTGGTGTCAGGCAACCTTTGTTGGGTATTAATTATATCAAACTTGTTGTTTATTGAATTCAGCCGAGCTTCTAAAACACAGAATCCTCACAATTCATCACGATAAATGAATTGCTAATTCTACTCTTCAAGTAAATTGTAATTATATTTAGTCATTCCGATCAAGACATTTCTGATTATATTTTTTTCAGCAAATTTTAATTATGTTGAGTGTTAAGTTGGAAAACAAAGAACATTCACAAAAACAGATTGAGGACCTGACAGGGATATAAACATGAGGAGCGAGTCCCACAATAAAAACTCACCCAATCTGACCACATCATAATAACAGCTTCAAATCACATTTTCTCTGTTTAATTGTACTGGAAGTTTCAGCAGTTCATTCTGATGAATTATTCACACCACAGCCTCTCGCTTTCCCTCTCAGTCGCCCTCTCTATCACGCACTCTACTCTCTTTCTCAAGTCCATTTTCGTATCCGATTAAATCCTATCATCCTTTGCCTGCATTCTGTTCACCAGCCCCGTGTTCCACCGATCCTATTCTCAGTCTCAGTTTGTTAAATAGTGAAGCCTCTGTGGAATAGTTTAATATTTCTACAGATCACCCAATTTTCCACCTGTTCACCGACACTGTTCACTTCATCTACAAATCATGGAATAAACAGAATCGAATCCCTCTCCCAGGCAGATCTCACAATAATTGAGATTCCTTCTCCTGTAATTATAAAGTAAAGTGATAGATGGCGGGATTGTTCAATTAACAAAACGCCAAAATCACACGGATAATCGACAGATATATAGAAGGGCTCCTGATTCCAACAGATACGGTGCAAATTGAGATAACATAACAACCACACTTTTCATTTAACAGTGAAGTCCAGTGACAGTCAGTGAATTCATCCACAGTGAAGCAGAGAAGGAGATGTGAAAGAGTCAGCAGTAAATTCAGATCAGTAACCAAACATCTGAAGCGGCGTCAGATACACACATAATGAAATAATATTTCATAACAGTGATCACCAATAAATACATTGACATCTCAGTTGAATTGAAGCATGTTATTGGGGAGGGAGGACACTGCACTGCCTCCTTGTAACACTGAGACCATGAGCTGTCTCATTATCAATCACTGAAAACACATTGATGAAAACATATTCCAGGACAGGTTAGTTCCACAAGAAACTGTTAACAGCTCCTGATGGTCTGAAACCAATTCTTAGCCCAAACACCTGATTGCAATACATTCAGTACAGAGAATAATCCAGTAACAATGTCAGCTTTGTATATATAAAGTCATTACAGATACAATGTAACTCCTACAAAATCGAACATTTGAAAGCTAAGGACATACCATTATTCAACACAACATTCAGTACAGAGAATAATCCAGTAACAATGCCAGGGTTGGATATAAAAGGGTCGTTATGGATATAATACAGCTCTGACAAGACCGAAAGAGCAGAGACTTAACATATTCCATCATTCAACCGATAGAACAGGTGACTGTGTTGAACATGGTAGGAGAAAAAAATCATGTACCAAGTACAGCAGCGGAGTCAACTCTGATTTACGTCATTAACAGCTGAGATAACGGCTTACCTGGAACTCCAACCGCTGCAAGAACAGGAAAATAAATATCTTGTACCAGAAATATTACTGGATATCCCATTTCTGTGAGAAGCACTGACTTCTGTTGGCCTGGAAACCACAGCTTCGGCAGACACTCTGAGCTGATCCATTCCAACAAGCCCTGATTTATACAGGGGATAAGTCTCCACTGACACGGTTATACTCCTGATCATTGCTATTAGTTACAGTCAGTTTAACAAACACAGTACATCAGCAGCTTTGACTCCGCTGTAAATAATGTGGTGAATAAAACACAAAAATCTCTAAGTCCACGATATTACTTAATCAGACCTCTCTCAGGAATAAAGCTTCAATCTGTTCTCATACAGGACTGATCCAATAATAATAAACGGCTTCATTTACAGCTTTTATATAACTATATTGACCATGTTCACTCCTGGTGTTTCATTTATAATTTAGACAGATGTCTGCGCAGTGTGCACTGAACCCAGGGACACGAGCAGACCCGTTTCACTCTGTTCCTGCAGTTTCCCAGTTAAAATATGAATTTTGAGTCTCTGATACGAGGACAGTTAAAGGGCAGGTTGAGAATTGCAGCCGAGAAATGACTGTGGGTGATATTAGGGGACGGACACTGAACGTGTCCCATTGACATTCCTCTCTCCGCTATTTTACTGCAGATGTTTACCCGTTTATTCTACATTGGTTAACGGCTCCAGTAAAATTGGTCCCGTGTAAAACCGAGCTGAGCTCATGACCCTTTTTGAACTCCATCACAAAGGCCCCGTGATTCCCTCACCCGCCTCCATTCCTTCCTCAGCCCATTGCCATTGAAACCCTCATCAATGCCTCTGTCCCCTCCAGACTCCATTCCTCCAATGCACTCCTGACCGGCCACCCAACCCCCACCTTCCATAAACGTGAGCTCGTCCAAAAGTCTTGTCCGTGTCCAACCAGCACCAGGTCCTGCTCGGACTCACTGACCCTCACTAGCTCCCAGTTACATATTCAATAAATTTAAAATTCTCATCCTTGGGTTTAAATCGCTCCCCATTTCCATACCTACAGACAACCCACCGGTCACCATCTCATTCATCGGACACTGGCCTCTTTTGCTGGGAGTCCCCTCACTTGATTCCACTCACCTATCTGATCAGAGCCAGGAGAAGCTTCTCTTCCCACCCTATCACCGTTATCTCTGATGTTTCTAAAGATTCAATCCTTGGCTCCCTCCTCTTCCTCATCCACATGCTGCCCTTTGGTGACACAGTCCACAGACACGGACCAGCTTTCAGATGGACGCTGACAAAACCACCGCCTCTCTTGACCCTTCCAATATCTTTGTGTTGTCAGACCCACATTCTGTTTTAGATGAGCCACCAGTTCCTCCAGTTAAAAATTGAGAAGTCATGATCTTTGGCCCCACAATCTCCACATCCTGGCCAGGGATTCCATCCTCACCCCTGGTTTTTTGATTGGTGAGTCACTCACCAATCACTCAAGCCCTTACTGACTTGCTTTGGATTCCAATCTCCTCAGCCTTTAGTTTATTTTTATTCTTTCTCACACTTGAATCCATCAGTGTCTCACCCCTCCCTATCTCTATAAACTACCAGTTCCGACAGCCCCTCCCAAACATTCTGCTCCTCCCCCTCTGGCCGCTTGTGCATCTGGAGTCCATTTGTCCTACTTCTGACAGGCGTGCCTTCAGCCATATCCACGCTCCTGATTGCCCTCCCTAAGCCCCTCCATCTCCATTCCTCCTTTCACGTGTCAGACGTGGCTCAGTGGTTGCAGTCTCACCTGTGAGATAGAAGTCTGTGCATTGAAGTCTAATTCCAGAGACTTGAACATATAATCCCGGCTGACACTGCAGTGCAGTCCTGAGGGAGCACTCGACTATCGGAGGGTCACTACTGAGGGAGCACATTACTCTCTGAGTGTCAGTACTGAGGGACTGGCGCACTGCTGGATGGTCAGTGCTAAAAGAGCGCAGTACTGTCGGACGGGCAGTACTCTGGGAGCGCTGTACTGTTGAAGGTGCCGACGGTAGGATACTTTAAGCCGAGGGCCCATCTGCCCTCTCAGGTCGATGTAAAAGATCCCACAGCAATATTCGAAAAAGAGCAGGGGAGTTCCTTCCAGTGTCCTGGCCAATATTTACCCTTCAACCAATGTTTACAAAACCGAATTTCTGGCCATTGATCTCATTGCAGTGTGTGGGAGCTTGATTTGCTCAAATTGGCTGCCACGTTTCCTACATTAACACAGCGACTACACTTAACAATGCACTTCATTGATTGTTTCGGGACGTGCCGAGGTCAAGAACGGCACTATTTCAAAGCAAGTTCTTTCCTTCTTTCAGACCTTCCAAGAAACCCATCTCTCGCTCCAAGCTTTTGCCGTCCTTCCTACTATTTCCTTCCTTGGTCAGGGGTCGTCGAAATTCTACTCTTGAAAACCAATCATATCCCCTCCAACTCTCCATTTACTTCTCCTCCTTTTACATCCTCCCTAAACCCACTCTTTGACCAAGGTTTTCGCCAGTCCTCCTGATATCTTCTTATTCCTTTTACTTCTCCGTGAATCCGCTTGGGAATGTTTATTCCATTAAAGGCAGTCTGGGAATGCAAGTTGTTGTTAACTTTCATTGGAATGTGTTCATTAGTTGTCCACTGTCTGAGCAAAAGTAGTTTCTGGGATCATATTCTTGTACCAGAAAGAGATTTATATCAGACACAGACTTGCTCACATAAATAAACATTGGAAACTGCTCGTGGAAACCGTTTTGTTCGAACAACATAACTTGGTTTATGTTCAGGCATCGCATTGAAATCGGTTTGTACAACCGTGAGGGATCCTTTAGGGGATCCTTGATCTAATAGGAGACAAGCAACACTGACTAGGATGAAGATTTATTAGTTATTTGTCTTTTTACTCTTTGATTATAACCCGTTTTACTGCTCCCTGGGACTGATGATTATGATGAAGATTTATTAGTTATTCTATTCGGTTAAACCACATAGTTCCAGAGCAGTTTCGGTGTCCCATTATAGAAACAACATTAAAGCCATAGGGAGAGCACAATGTGGATTCACTCGAATGTGGCCAGGGAAGGGAAACTTTTTTGGAAAGACTTGAAAAAAAAGGATTATTTCCATGGGAATAGAAAAGACGAGACTTAAATCTTAAACAAAAACAGGCCATTCGGCCCAACTGTTCCATTCCTGTGTGTATGCTCCACCCGAGCCTCCTCCTAACTTCAGAATATACTTCTGTTCCTCTCTCCCTCGTGTACTTACCCAGCTTCCCCTTAAATACATCTCTACTATTCGCCTCAACTACTCCAGGTAGGAGCAAGTTTCAAAATTCCATCCACTCTCATGGTTAAAAAAGTTTCTCCTGAATTCCTTATTGGGTTTATTCGTGACTATTTTATCTTAATGACTGCAAGTTTTGGACTCCCCACAAGTGGAAACATCTTCCCGACCTGTAACATATCAAACCACTTCCTAATTGTAAAGACCTCTATTAGGGCACTCCTCAGCCTTCTCTTCTCTCGAATAAAAATACCCAGCCTGTTCAGTCTTTCCTGATATTTATAACCTCTCAGTTCTGGTATCATTCTAGTGATTCATTTTTTGCACCTTCTCCAGTGACCGTGTATCGTTTTTATAATATGGAGAACAGAACTGTTCACAGACCTGAAATCTTAACACTGTTTCTCTCTCCACAGATGCTGCCTGACCTGTTGTGTGTGTCCAGAATTATCTGATTAATTACATTTCACATAGACTGGTCTAACCAAGCTCCTGTACAAGTTCAACATAATATCTCTGCTTTTCAATTCTATTCCTCGAGAAATGTTTGCATTTTTATGGCCTTCGCACCTCAGCAGGATAGCCAGCTTGCCCCACAGTAAGATGGCCGCCATGCCCCACATTATGATGGCCGCCTTGCCCCTCAGTAAGCTTTGCCGCACAGTAAGATAGCCAGCTTGCCCCACAGTAAGATGGCCGCCTTGCCCCACAGTAAGATGGCCGCCTTGCCCCACAGTATGATGGCCGCCTTGCCCCTCAGTAATCCTTGCCCCACAGTAAGATAGCCAGCTTGCCCCACAGTAAGATGGCCGCCTTGCCCCTCAGTAAGCCTTGCCCCACAGTAAGATAGCCAGCTTGCCCCACAGTAAGATGGCCGCCTTGCCCCTCAGTAAGCCTTGCCCCTCAGGAAGATAGCCAGCTTGCCCCACAGTAAGATGGCCGCCTTGCCCCTCAGCAAGCCTTGCCCCTCAGTAAAATCGCCAGCTGGTCCCACAGTATGATGGCCGCCTTGCCCCTCAGTAAGATGGCCGCCTTGCCCCTCAGTAAGCCTTGCCCCTCAGTAAAATAGCCAGCTCGTCCCACAGTATGATGGCCGCCTTGCCCCTCAGTAAGATGGCCGCCTTGCCCCTCAGTAAGCCTTGCTGGCAGACATTATGTTTTCAGTTCAGGGCGGGAGTGAATGGTTCCCTGTTACCCACTGTGTACTGTACATGTCCAGGAGCTGTCACTGTTCCATACAAGGGCCGTAAAGTACAGAGAAGGAGAGACACACTGAGAGAGGTATGTTGTTTAAATGTAAAGGCACTGATTTTTTTACAGGTATATGTCTCAATTTTGTGTTTATTCAGGGCCACCATTTTCTGTCAACACAGCACTGGGACATTTATTACAGAGTACCTCGCCTCACTGGGAAAGAAACACACTGTACAGAGGGCAGGAAATATAAAGTGAAACATAGAATCAGGTCTGAATGGAGATCAGAAATTGCACAGATAAAACTAGGTGCAGATCTCGTTGTTATGTTTAATAACTGTTTTTTTATTCCTTCATAGGATGTGGGTATCGCTGGCAAGGCCAGCATTTATTGCCCATCCCTAATTGCCCTTTAGAAGTTGGTGCTGACCTGGCTTCTTGAACCGCTGCAGTCCGTGTGGTGACAGTTCTCCCACAGTGCTGTGAGGAATGGAGTTCCAGGATTTTGACCCAGCGACGATGAAGTAACGGCGATATATTTCCAAGTCAGGATGGTGTGTGACTTGGAGGGGAACGTGCAGGGGGTGTTGTTCCCATGTGCCTGCTGCTCTTGTCCTTCTAGGTGGTAGAGGTCGTGGGTTTGGGAGGTGCTGTCGAAGAAGCCTTAGCGGGTTACTTCAGTGCATCCTGTGGATGGTGCACACTGCAGCCACTGTGCGCCAATGGTGAAGGGATTCAATGTTTAGGGTGGTGGATGGGGTGCCAATCAAGCGGGCTGCTTTATCTTGGATGGTGTCGAGCTTCTTGAGTGTTTTGGAGCTGTACTCATCCAAGCAAGTTCAGAGTATTCCATCACACTCCTGACTTGTGCCTTGGAGATGGTGGAAAGGCTTTGGGGAGTCAGGAGGTGCAGAATACCCAGCCTCTTACTTGCTCTCGTAGCCACAGTATTTATATGGCTGGTCCAGTTAAGATTCTGTTCAATGGTGACCCCCAGGATGTTGATGGTGGGGGATTCGGCGATGGTAATGCCGTTGAATGTCAAGGGGTTAGATTCACTCTTGTTGGAGATGGTCATTGCCTGGCACTTATCTGGCGCGAATGTTACTTGCCACTTATGAGCCCAAGCCTCGATGTTGTCCAGGTCTTGCTGCATGCGGGCTCGGACTGCTACATTATTTGAGGGGTTGCGAATGGAACTGAACACTGTGCAATCATCAGCGAATAGCCCCATTTCTGACCTTATTATGGAGGGAAGGTCATTGATGAAGCAGCTGAAGATGGTTGGGCCTTGGACACTGCCCTGAGGAACTCCTGTCGCAATACCTTGGGGCTGAGATGATTGGCCTCCAACAACCACTACAATCTTCCTTTGTGCCAGGTAAGACTCCAGCCACTGGAGAGCTTTCCCCCTGACTCCTATTGACTTCAATTTTACTGGGGCTCCTTGGTGCCACACTCGGTCAAATGCTGCCTTGATGTCAAGGGCAGTCACTCTCACCTCACCTCTGGAATTTAGCTCTTTTGTCCATGTTTGGACCAAGGCTGTAATGAGGTCTGGAGCCGAGTGGTCCTGGCGGAACCCAAACTGAGCATCGGTGAGCAGGTTATTGGTGAGTAAGTGCCACTTGTTAGCACTGTCGACGACACCTTCCATCACTTTGCTGATGATTGAGAGTCGACTGATGGGGCGGTAATTGGCCGGATTGGATTTGTCCTGCTCTTTGTGTATGAGATTTTTGGACTGGTATGGAATGTGTATCTCAGTCTGTACTAATGGAATTGATACTCTTTCTTTAAATCTCATTCTCCGAGTACATTCTGAACAGGTATCTAATTTGTTTCTCAGGTTTACTATTTTTCAATATTTCTCAATCTGATACTCTACCTGAGTTTTGGACTTGTATGCAATTTGTATCATATGATACACTTTTCGAATGGATATTGCATGTATTAAAGTCATGTGTGTGAGAGTTCTGGGCTAGTATTCAATTTGAATCTCGGGGAACATTATTGGGATTCATTCTGTACCTTTGAATCGGGTACCATGTGTGATTTCTATCTGGTATTTAATTTGTAGCTAATGTTGCTCTCCTGTGAGATTATAACAGTGCCTTTCACTCTGAGAGTGTGATTTTGGACTGGGATTTTGGTATCTACCTGTCAGCGGGACTGAGTTAGGGGGAAATGGAACAGTGTCAGCCTCACCTACTCTGCTTGACTGTTGGATTGAAAATGTGTCTCTGGAAATTGTGATCAGTGTGGGACTGACTACTTCTGCTGTCTGAGACTGTGGAACTGATGACATGTCTGTGTCTCTGTGCTCTGTGAGTGATAATATACTTACTGTGTGTGAGAAGGAGCTGGCTGCATTGTTCCTTCTGTCTCGGGTGGAGGAAGCATCACATTTATTCTGGATCGTTCAAGGGTTTGCCTGTGGAAAGAAAATTATCTCTTGTTACTCAGGAACATGTGAGGGAGAAAATTCAGAAGTGATCAGTTTAATATCTCTGTTAATGATCATTTTGAATATCCACAAAATGAAATCCAGTGATACAAACAGTGTCAGTGTCTGACTCCACTGCAGTACTGCAGCACTCAGCTTCTGCATACCAGGTGTGTTGGGCTGTTTTACAACAATTCAATGACATCCAGACACGGCCCAACCCCTGCACTGATCCATGGATGGGACTACCCGATGGGGCAGGGACCTTTGTACAGGTCAGGTTTCTAATCCCCTCTCCCATGGGACTAACCGTTCAACCGAAACCAAACAGCCGCTGTTTAAAATGTGTCCTTCACACTTCTCACCTGATGCCTGCAATAGATTCTCTTTGTATAACTCCCCACATCCTTACTGTCCGGCTCTGTTTCCACTCTTCACTGTCCAATAACAATAAACAGGGTGAGACTGGAACTAAACCAGGACCATTCACTACTGGTTTGGGGAGAGAAAGCAGCAATGATTTTAATAGCAGGTTCCTCCCATTCTCTCTCCCTTCCCCTGGACACACCCTGTACACACACAGCCCGAGAATGACCTCTCCTTTCCCCCCTCTCACTCCATGTTCCGTGACCAGTTCCTAATCCACTCCGCCTCTTACAAACAGCCCCCCGGACTCCCTCTGAACTTCCCCCGGACTCAATGCCGATCTCTGAGCCCACCCGCGGACACGGTCCCGAAGCGATGATCTGCTGTAACGAGGCTGCTCTTTGCTCCCTTCCCCCGGGGTCCGTGATCTCTCCATTCCCGGCTGTTTTAAACCATCTTCTTCCGCTCACTGAGGGAATGGCGCCCACAATTCACAATCCAAAAATCGATAGAAATTTTCCCCAATTGGAATTTTTCCGAGTCTGAGCAAAGGAAGTGGGGCTGGGGGAAAGGTCAGAGGGAATGGGGTCCACAGGCAGTGCAGGAACAGGCACCAGAATGGAAAACAGATGGGATTCCACCAGTGCCGAACTCTGGAATCCAGACTGACTTTACAATCTCCAACTATTAAACTAGATGTTTCCATCCCTGCTGTTTCTCTCGGGGTCTTTTGATGGTAAAGAGCCTTTCAGAGATAAAGTGAGCGGCTGTGAAATCAGCCAATGGATTCTCTTCATTAATGGCCCCTATAATGTGTGACTGAGAGAGGATTTCTCAAACCAATCCTGGAGAAACATGGGAGGAAAGTGGGAGTCGGTGTATTTGCTGGGACCGTGAAGGGTTAATATCAGGCAGCAACAGTCGCAGATTAATTTAACCGGAGTGAAACTGTAGGTCACTGAGAGTAATATCGAACAGCCCTGAGCTGTAAAACTGCAGATAGTACAACAGGCATTAGAGGGTTAAATGTGACCCATTGTTTCTGTCCCTCTCTGTATTGTCCCTGAGTGTGGGATTAATAGTGTGTCTGACCCTTGTACAATATCAATGAGAGATGGGATTGCATCTTCTGTCTCTCCAACGCGATCTTTCTGGATAAAACGGCACTTTCCCGGTCAGTCTGGAACTAATACTGTTAACGTCTGTCTGTCACTGTGTCTCACCGCTCTCTCTGTCTCTCTCACCGTGTCTGCCTCCCCCTCTCTCTCTGGTGCTGTATATGAAGGTGGATACTGCTATTGTGCGTGATTTGGACACAGATAGGAAGTGTAAGACTGATACTGTCTCTATCTCTCTCTCTATTGCTGGACATGAAAGTGGGATACTGTCTGATATAAAATAGAGAGAATGAGATGTCCGGGCCGGGCCTCACTGTAACTGGGGATGTGTTCGTCTCCAGTCCCAGTTCATGGTCATAATCTTTTCACAGATTCAGGGCGAGAGTCTCTGTGAGACGATAACACTGGCGGAGAAACTCCGCGTCATAACTCAAACCCCAACACATGAGATTCTCCAAATAAGCTGGAATAAGGTGTTTGTAAAACGCTGAACCCGTCTGGGAGGGGATGTGTGGGGAGATAGAACAGGGAAACAGACTGAAATGGAGGAGCCGAGTTGACTTGTTATTGAATGGACTGTATTGAGGCAGGAATATTAACGATTTCTCATTGTAACGGGGCTTATTTGAAAGCTTCGGGTTTTGGGAATCCTTGAATATGAAGCCCGGGTCTGTCAGGGTTTGTGCGGAGCGCTGAGGTTCGGTTCTATTATCGATAAACGGTTTGAAACTGTCGGATGGAGAGAACTGGAGGTGGAGCTGGAAGATCAGAGGCCGCTCTCCGCTCTGTCACTCTGACTGTCTCCTCCCCTCCCGATTTCTCTGTTTAATCCCCCATATGGAACCAAAGCGGGTCGGTGGACTCTAAACACGGTTTATTCGATAACAGGACGAAAGGCGAGTAATGTTCCTGATCTCCTGGGCACCAGGCAATTCACTGTTATTTGTTTCTGTACAGAGTTACATTTCGGTGATTCCCCAGTGAGTTTGATGTGTTATGTAAATAATCCAACAAAATAGAACAGAAACGGAGCGAAGCGCTGAATGCCACAGATGTAGAAAGGTTAGTCGAGCAGTTCTGGTGATTCTTTACGAGCCCAATATGGCAAGTTGTTTAAATAAATACAAGAAACCTGGTGATGTGTGGGCTGGGGTCTATAAGTCACCGTTTAAAGTACCGGACTGTGGTCACTGCCCCGACTCCAGTCCCATTAATACCTCATCTCGTCCACAACGAGACAAAAGCAGCTCAAAGCCACACTGGTAGCATGATATCAGCGTCTCCCTTCACACAGTAACCAGTCCTTTCACAGATACAGAGGGTGGCTCTGAAAAGAGCCTTTACATCGAGTTACATTGAAATTACAGCACAGAAACAGGCCATTCGGCCCAACTAGTCTATGCCGGCGTTTATGCTGCTCATGAGCCTCCTCCTTCCTTACTTCATCTAACCCTATCGGCATATCCTTCTATTCCTTTCTCCCTCATGTGCTGATCTATCTTCCCCTTAAATGCCTCTCTGTTATTTGCCTCAGCTACTCCTCGTAGTTGCAAGTTCCACATTCCAACCACTCTCTGGGTAAAGCAATTTCTCCTGAATTCCCTATTTGATTTATTAGCGACTATTTTATTTTTATTACCTGAAGTTTTGGACTCCCCACAAGTGGAAACATTTTCTCTACATCTATCCTAACAAACCCTGTCATTATCTTCAAAATCTCGATCAGATCAACCCTCAGCCTTCTCTTTTCTAGTGAAACGAGACCCAGTCTGTGCAGCCTTTCCTGATAAGAATATCCTCTCATTTCTGGTATCATCCTTGTGAATCTTGTTTGCACCTTCTCCAGTGCCCCGGTGTCTATAATATGGAGACGAGACCTGTTCGCAGTATTCCAAGTCTGGTCTAAACAAGGTTCTGTACAAGTTTAACATAACTTCTTTGCTTTTCAACTCTATCCCTCCAGAAATGAATCCCAGTGTTTGATTTGTCTTTTTATGACCTGATTAACGTGGGTCGCTACTTTTAGTAATTTGTGTATCTGTCCCACTAGATCCCTTTGCTCCTCTATCCCGTTTAGGCTCTTATTATCCAAGCAGTGTGTGACCTCCTGATTCTTCATTCTGCAAGTTTATTAATGTCCTCTTGCATTTTGATGCATTCTTCCTTTGTATTAACTTAATCCCCCAATTTGGTGTCGTCCACAAATTTTGGAATTGTACTTCCGATTCCCGAATCCAAATCGTCAATGTAAATTGTGAAGAACAGTCGTCCCAGCAACTGGAATTCCACTTCCCACCTTTTGCCAGTCTGAGTAGCGACCCTTAACCTCTATTCTCGGCTTTCAGTTTTGTAGCCAACTTACTATCCATTCTGCCACCTGACCTGACTCCACTTGCTCTGAACTTAGCCATGAGTCTACAATGTGGTACATTACAGAAGGCCTTCGGAAAATCCAAATATATCACATCTACTGCATTAAACTTGTCTGCACTTTCTGTTCCTTCTTCAAAGATTTCAATCAGGTTGGTCCTGTCCTTTGAGTTATCAGATTAAGCCTTGGCCGGTTTACTTGCTCTTGGAGCTCACAATGCTGGTTTTCTTCGGCAGCAGCACGGCCTGGATATCAGACAACACCCTGAACGATGGTCACCCGTCCCAGCAGCTTGTTGAGCTCCTCGTCGTTGCGGATGGCCAGCTGCAGGTGTCTGGGGATGATGCGGGTCTTCTTGTTTGTCCCGGGCCGCGTGGCCGGCCAGCTGGAGGATTTCAGCCGTCAGATACTCGATGCACAGCAGCCAGATAGACCGGTGCTCCGGCACCCACACGTACAGCATAGTTCCCCTTCCGCAGGAGCCTGTGAACACGGGTAACAGGGAACTACAGTCCGCCCCGGGATGAGCGAGACTTGGCTTTTGACCGAGCTTTACCGCCTGTTTTTCCTCTTCCAGACATTTCCACAATCTCACAAACACTTTCACAAAGAATGAAGAAATCCTCCCGCACTCGCCCTTCTTATACCTTCTGGAGGAGTACAGCGGGGGCACTTGTGATGGGTCTCTCTCAGAGTGTTTACACTGCCCGCTCACCCTCACTGATATTCTATCTTTGAACTGCTGTAACATTGACCTTTAGTAATATTGCTGCTCCTCCTCCTTTCCCTATTTCCCTGTCCTTTCTAAACATCTTATAGACTTGAATATAAAGCTGCCATTCCTGTCCAGTTGGTAGTCAGGTCTCTGTAATGATTTAATGTAATTATTTAACTTTACTCAATGGCTGATGTGAGCTGTGGTAAAATGTATTTCCAGCTGGTCAAGTATTGCAGGTATCGACTGTCTCTTCAGTCCGATATCAGGTGAAGAATTACTGGCTGGTGTGGAATTTCCATTGATTGGGGGTTGGCGACATCTACTGGGCGGAAACAGGAACTGCAACAGAGCGAGAAAGGATCCGTCAGAAACCAGTTCAAATGAAGAACAAAATCCAACAGCCTGCAGTGTCTGTTCAGGATCTGATGTTTGGGAACTATTTTATTGTTGATTATTTTCAGCGGTGGTGGTATAGTGGTGAGCATAGCTGCCTTCCAAGCAGTTGACCCGGGTTCGATTCCCGGCCATCGCAATTAAGTGTTCTTATTAGTTTATTTCCATCAGAAACTCTTTAGTTTCCAATCGAATTTGATGCAGTTCATAATCGAGTGTAATTATTGTAAAATGTTATCAACCTTCATTTCTTTTCCCGATCGAAGGAAAAGAGGAAAAACATGCTGGAAATACTGATTTACCAAGGGTCTAATGAGAGTGAGGAAGGGACATGATCTGTTAGCCTTTATTGGAAGGGTGTTGGAATATAAGAGGAAGGAGGTCTTGCTGCAATTGTAGTATGAGGAAATATTGTGCAAAATTGGCCAATATTGGTTGGAGTTTAGAAGAATGAGAGTTGATCGCATTGAAATGTATAAAATTCTTAGACGGCTTGACAGGGTAGATGCTGAGAGTCTGATTTCTCTGGCTGGAGAGTCAAGAACTCGAGCTCATAGTCTCAAGATAAGGGGTCGGCCATTTAGGACCGACATGAGGAAACATTTCTTCACTCAAAGGATTGTGAATCTTTGGAATTCTCTACACCCCAGAGGGCTGTGGATGCTCAGTCGTTGAGTTATATTCAAAGCTGAGATCGATAGATTGTTGGACTCGAGGGGAATCAAGGGATATGGGGATCGGCGGGAAAGTGGAGTTGAGATCGAAGATCAGCCATGATCTTATTGAATGGCGGAGCAGGCTCGATGGGCCATATGGCCTATTCTGCTGCTATTTCTTATGTTCTTATGTAAAGAGCTTTATTTCCAAGTGTGCTGACGACAATAATTTAGGTAGCACAGTAAACATTGGAGATGGGAGCAGACATTTGCAAAGGGACATTGATAGATTAAGTGAATGGGTGAAACTGTGGCAGATGGAGTTCAACGTGGGGAAGTGTGAGGTTATCCCTTTGGACCATAAAACGATAGATCAGTGTATTTTCTAAATGGCAAGAAGCTAGGAACTGTGGGGGAGGATAGAGATTTAGGGGGTCCAATACAGAAATCACTAAAAGTGATCACTAATTCACTAAAACAATGTTAAAATGGAGATTAAATTTTGATCTTTATCTCAAGGGAATTGGAAAAAAAGCAGTGCTCTGGTGAGGCATCATTTAGAGTTCCGTGCTCAGTTCTGGGCACCGCACTCTCTCTAATGGCTTGGAATGAGAAGGGGTTTTTCAATAAAGGAAGCTCACTGAAATACAGGGTTTTTGAAGAGTTATGATCAGAAATGGGAGCGGAGCTCATTTCCTGCTTCACACTGTTACAACACATTGAGGAGAACAGCATCAATGAAGATAAAGGGAATGAAATGAAATGTGTCACACAGTTACATCTCGCTGCTCTGTCTGACCATTTTTGTCGCTACTTCCCTGTAGAGGGATTTGAAAATTTGAAGGAAAAGCGTTGGGTGAAAATCCGTTTGCTTTGGGAAATCCTGAATCAATAATGAGGCTAAACTTGATGCCTGAGCAAGAAAACGAGCCGGTGCGACTCACCTGTGAACACATTGAAAACACGCCACAAGTCATTCAGATTGTCATCTTTTTGGATCAGTGCTTTCAAAGAATATCCTCTGTTATGATTCGTGTTCTGTTGTTGCTGCCGTTCACAACAACCTACCTGTGCGAAATGGGATTTTCGACTTTGACAAGGTTAAAAACAAGAGAAAGAAACTCACAGCGCACCTGAGATGCGTGAAGCACTTTCATCCTGTGATCCAGATTGGAACGAGATCATGACCAACTGACAGACCCACCCCTCACATTGAGGAAGTGAAACTCAACCTGATCTTCTTTTACTGTATTTATACTGTATTTAAAATGTTTTTCAAGCAACGTCGATGTCTAATTTTAATTATTACTTGAAGTGAATTGAAGAGCGAGCATGGACTCACCTTTATTGGGATTTGATGAAAACTCCAGTCTGAAGTTATTATTGTTTGGGGTCCCTGGGGGAAGTGTTTTTCTTCCACTGTGTCACGAGAAAAATAGTTTGATAAACTCTGTTCTACATTGTACGGTCAGTGTCTGTTCAGCAAACCCGCTCTGAATTCCTCAGTCTGTATTTCCAGAAACGGTCTGTGGGCGACGCGGGCAACAAAACACTGACCCACAACCTGCGACTAATGGCGGCCGGAGAGCCCACAATCCAACGCGCCCCAGAAACCCCTCTATCTCTCCAAGGCGCTGATTTATCCGGCCGGCTGCCCTTGCCGCGCCTGCGCGCTGCGCCCCTTCGAATGGAGACAGACCGTATTCTACCGCGCGCGGCATTCTGGGTAAGGTCATCCGCCATTGTAAACCCATCTCGCTGATGATTCTGTGATGGGGTTGAGAAGGACGAGGTTCATCCAATCAAAAGCAAAATAATGCGGATGCTGGAAATGTGAAATATAAAGAGAAAATGCTGGAAATCCTCAGCAAGTGGAGAAAATCATCCTCAGGTTTCTGGTTGGAACTAGCAAACGTGCTTTTGGACGAAGCAGAAATTAGCTCAAGGCCGTTCTCCTAACTTTACAGACAGCCTACAGCTTAACATGTTGGTGCTGAGGCACAGGAGACCTCCTTTCCTTTCTCAAACCTAAAAGCTTTCTGTGTCTGCCCGAACACGGCTGTTTTGCTCGAGCACTTGCCTCTGCTCACCAGCAGGGAGTGCCTTTGAATAACAACACGTCAAACCGCACTCACTTTCAGGCAAATAAGCCTTCCATCAGTCAGTCAGACCGACAGACAGACAGAGCTCTCGCTGTTTCCTCAAGCTCGGGCTGATGTTCTTTTCCGATGACCTCGTCTGCGTTCCGCAGGCTCGGGCTCTTCTCGGCATCATTCACGATTACAGTGCCTTCCCGTTCAGCGGTTGCTCACTTGCAGGTAGTCGATACCGCGGATTGGAGAAAAGTATTGAAAAAATTCAGTGAGGTGGCAATTCGTGGCGCTGCTTGGAGGCGAGTGTGAAGCAACTATTGTGAAGGGCAATTTGATTTGACAAGCAGGGGAATTAGCTCAAATGGTAGACTGCTCGCTTTGCATGCGAGAAGTAGCGGGATTGATACCCCCTTTCTCTACTCACTTTTTTACCTTGGGGAGTTGTCCCGAAACAAAAATGGTGTCAGTTTTCAGCCAATCCAAAACCCACGTGAATCCTCAGCTTCGACAAAGAGAGGTCAATGGGTAATCAATCTTTTGGTGTGCTGCAGTAAGCAAAAGTTTTTGATTTTGGTGTTGAGCAAAGATGGAAAGATGAAGTGAGACATGGAAGAAAGCTTCACAGGTCCTGATATCTCTTCTGTGGATTGAACGCAGGATTCACAAAGTTAATAAAACTAATGCACGCCCTGCTGTGTGAAAAGCGCATGAACGGTGGAGACTGCCAGGCAGCACTGACAATTAGGTTAGTTTGCAAGCTATCTAAAGTCATAAAGTAATGGACAGTTTGCAAAAACAATCCAGTCAGGTCGGAGCTGTCCAGACAATCTTCTGATTTGTCATTGGACACGATATCCACTGCTCCACTGGTCGAGGGTTTGCAGAGAAAGTAGCAGCTCACACTGCCACAGCGCTGCGGTATGAGCAGGAAATGAGTCAGTCTCGGTCATGTACATGTGACTCCACGAGTCCGGGAGTGTCAAAAGGCGCACAGTGAATATTTACCAAAGAGAGCAATCTTGGCTGCTTCCCTTCGATCGTTCAGCTGGTACAGCGGAGGACTGCAATACAATTAACAGATAAAAGTCATCCTTAGGTTTCTGGTTGGAACTAGCGAACGTGCTTTTGGAGTAAGCAGAAATTAGCTCAAGGCCGTTTTCTTTACTTCACAGACAGCCAAAAGCTTAACATGTTGGCGCTGAGGCACAGGAGACCTCCTTTCCTTTCTGAAACCTGAAAGCTTTTTGTGTCTCCCCGAAAACGGCTGTTTTGCTCGAGTACTTGCTTCTGCTCACCAGCAGGGAGTGCCTTTGAATAACAACGCGTCAAACCGCGATCACTTTCAGGCAAATTAGCCTTCCATTCGTCAGTCAGACAGAGCTCTCACTGTTTCCTCAAACTCGGGCGGCTGCTCTTTTCCGATGACCTCGTATGCCTTCTGCAGGCTCGGGCTCTTCTCAGCATCATTCACGATTACTGTGCCTTCCCGTTCTGCTGTTGCTCAATTGCGAACACTCGATACCGCGGATTGGAGCAAAGTATTGAATGCATTCAGGGAGGGGGCATCGCGGCGCTGCCTGGAGACGAATGTTAAGCGATTATTGTGAAGGGCAAATTGACGGCCGCAACTGGTGAATTAGCTCAAATGGTAGAGTGATCGCTTAGCATGCGAGAAATAGTGGGATCGATGCCCGCATTCTCCACTCACTTTTTTACCTTGGGGAATTGTCCCGAAACAAAAATGGTGTCAGTTTTCAGCAAATCCATAACCCACGTGAATCCTAAGCTTCGATAAAGAGAGGTCAAGGGGTAATAAATCTTTTGGTGTGCTGCAGTAAGCAAAAGTTTTTGATTTTCGTGTTTCGCAAAGATGGAAAGATGAAGTGAGACATGGAAAAAAGCTTCATGGGTCCTGGTATCTTTTTTGTGGATTGAACTCAGGATTCACGAAGTGAATAAACCTAATGCATTTCCTGCTGTGTTAAAAGCGCACGAACGGTGGAGACTGCCAGGCAGCACTTCCAATTAGGTCAGTTTGCAAGCTATCAAAAGTCATAAGGTAATGGACAGTTCTCAAAAACAATGCAGTCAGGTTGGAGTTGACCAGACAATCTTCTGATTTGTCATTGGACACGGTATCCACTGCTGCATTCGCCTCGGGTGTGCAGAGAAAGTAGCAGCTCACACTGCCACAACGATGCGCTATGAGCAGGAACCGAGTCAGTCTCGGTCATGCACATGTGACTCCACGAGTCCTGGAGTGTCAAAAGGCGCACAGTGAACATTTACCAAAGAGAGCAATCTTTGCTGCTTCCCTTCGATCGTTCAGCTGGTACAGCGGAGGACTGTAATAGTATTAACAGATAAAAGTCATCCTTAGCTTTCTGGTTGGAACGAGCGAACGTGCTTTTGGAGTAAGCAGAAATTAGCTCAAGGCCGTTTTCTTTATTTTACAGACAGCCTACAGCTTCACATGTTGGCGCTGAGGCACAGGAGACGTCCTTTCCTTTCTGAAACCAAAAGCTTTTTGTGTCTGCCCGAAAACGGCTGTTTTGCTCGAGCACTTGCCTCTGCTGATCAGCAGGGCGTACCTTTGAGTAACAACGCGTCAAACCGCGCTCACTTTCAGGCAAATAAGCCTTCCATTCTTCAGTCAGACAGAGCTCTCACATTTTCCTCAAACTCGGGCGGCTGTTCTTTTCCGATGACCTCGTATGCCTTCCGCAGGCTCGGGCTCTTCTCGGCATCATTCACGATTACTGTGCCTTCCCGTTCTGCTGTTGCTCACTTGCGAATACTCGATACCGCGTATTGGAGCAAAGCATTGAAAAAATTCATGGAGGTTGCAATTCGTGGCGCTGCTTGGAGGCGAGTGTAAAGCGACTATTGTGAAGGGCAAATAGACCCGCCAAACAGGGGAATTAGCTCAAATGGTAGAGCGCTCGCTCAGCATGCGAGAAGTAGCGGGATCGATGCCCGCATTCTCCACTCACTTTTTTACCTTGGGGAATTGTCCCGAAACGAAAATGGTGTCAGTTCTCAGCAAATCCAGAAGCCACGTCAATCCTCAGCTTCGATAAAGAGAGGTCAAGGAGCAGCAAATCTTTTGGTGTGCTGCAGCGAGCAAAAGTTTTTGATTTTGGTGTTTAGCAAAGATGGAAAGATGAAGTGAGACATGGAAAAAAGCTTCACAGGTCCTGATATCTTTTCTATGGATTGAACTCAGGATTTACAAAGTTAATAAAACTAATGCACTCCCTGCTGTGTGAAAAGCGCATGAACGGTGGAGACTGCCAGGCAGCATTATCAATAAGGTAAGTTTGCAAGCTATCTATAGTCATAAAGCAATGGACAGTTGGCAAAAACAATCCAGTCAGGTAGGAGTTGTCCAGACAATCTTCTGATTTCTCATTAGACACGAAATCCACTGCTCCACTGGTCTCGGGTGTGCCGAGAAAGTAGCAGCTCACACTGCCACAGCGCTGCGGTCTGAGCAGGAAATGAGTCAGTCTCGGTCATGCACACGTGACTCCACGAGTCCGGGAGTGTCAAAAGGCGCAAAGTCAATATTGACCAAAGAGAGCAATCCTGGCTGCTTCCCTTCGATCGTTCAGCTGGTACAGCGGAGGACTGCAATACAATTAACAGAGAAAAGTCATCCTTAGGTTTCTGGTTGGAACTAGCGAACGTGCTTTTGGAGTGAGCAGAAATTAGCTCAAGGCCGTTTTCTTTACTTTACAGACAACCAAAAGCTTAACATGTTGGCGCTGAGGCACAGGAGACCTCCTTTCCTTTCTTAAACCTGAAAGTTTTTTGTGTCTGCCCGAAAACGGCTGTTTTGCTCGAGCACTTGCCTCTGCTCACCAGCAGGGCGTACCTTTGAATAACAACACGTCAAACCGCACTCATTTTCAGGCAAATAAGCCTTCCATCAGTCAGTCAGACCGACAGACAGACAGAGCTCTCGCTGTTTCCTCAAGCTCGGGCTGCTGTTCTTTTCCGATGACCTCGTCTGCGTTCCGCAGGCTCGGGCTCTTCTCGGCATCATTCACGATTACTGTGCCTTTCCATTCTGCGGTTGCTCACTTGCGAATACTCGATACCGCGGATTGGAGCAAAGTATTGAGGAAATTCAGGGAGGTGGCAATTCGTGGCGCTGTTTGGAGGCGAGTGTTAAGCGACTATTGTGAAGGGCAACTGATCCCGTTACGCAGGGGAATTAGCTCAAATGGTAGAGCGCTCGCTTAGCATGCGAGAAGTAGCGGGATCGATGCCCGCATTCTCCACTCACTTTTTTCCCTTGGGGAATTGTCCCGAAACAAAAATGGTGTCAGTTTTCAGCAAATCCAGAACCCACGTCAATCCTCAGCTTCGATGAAGAGAGATCAAAGAGCAGCAAATCTTTTGGTGTGCTGCAGTAAGCAAAAGTTTTTGATTCTGGTATTTAGCAAAGATGGAAAGATGAAGTGAGACATGGAAAAAAGCTTCACAGGTCCTGATATCTTTTCTATGGATTGAACTCAGGATTTACAAAGTTAATAAAACTAATGCACTCCCTGCTGCATGAAAAGCGCATGAACGGTGGAGACTGCAAGGCAGCATTACCAATAAGGTAAGTTTGCAAGCTATCTATAGTCATGAAGCAATGGACAGTTGGCAAAAACAATCCAGTCAGGTAGGAGTTGTCCAGACAATCTTCTGATTTGTCATTAGACACGAAATCCACTGCTCCACTGGTCTCGGGTGTGCAGAGAAAGTAGCAGCTTACACTGCCACAGCGCTGCGGTCTGAGCAGGGAATGAGTCAGTCTCGGTCATGCACACGTGACTCCACGAGTCCGGGAGTGTCAAAAGGCGCAAAGTCAATATTGACCAAAGAGAGCAATCCTGGCTGCTTCCCTTCGATCGTTCAGCTGGTACAGCGGAGGACTGCAATACAATTAACAGAGAAAAGTCATCCTTAGGTTTCTGGTTGGAACTAGCAAACGTGCTTTTGGAGTGAGCAGAAATTAGTTCATGGCCGTTTTCTTTACTTTACAGACAACCAAAAGCTTAACATGTTGGCGCTGAGGCACAGGAGACCTCCTTTCCTTTCTTCAACCTGAAAGTTTTTTGTGTCTGCCCGAAAACGGCTGTTTTGCTCGAGCACTTGCCTCTGCTCACCAGCAGGGCGTACCTTTGAATAACAACACGTCAAACCGCACTCATTTTCAGGCAAATAAGCCTTCCATCAGTCAGTCAGACCGACAGACAGACAGAGCTCTCGCTGTTTCCTCAAGCTCGGGCTGCTGTTCTTTTCCGATGACCTCGTCTGCGTTCCGCAGGCTCGGGCTCTTCTCGGCATCATTCACGATTACAGTGCCTTCCCGTTCTGCTGTTGCTCAATTGCGAACAATCGAGACCGCGGATTGGAGCATTGAATGCATTCAGGGAGGGGGCAATTCGTGGCACTGCCTGGAGACGAGTGTTAAGCGATTATTATGAAGGGCAAAGTCACCACTGCAACTGGGGAATTAGCTCAAATGGTAGAGTGCTCGCTTAGCATGCGAGAAATACTGGGATCGATGTCCGCATTTTCCACTCACTTTTTTTACCTTGGGGAATTGTCCCGAAACAAAAATGGTTCCAGTTTTCAGCAAATCCATAACCCACGTGAATCCTGAGCTTCGATAAATAGAGGTCAAGGGGCATTAAATCTTTTGGTGTGCTGCAGTCAGCAAACGTTTTTGATTTTGGTGTTTCGCAAAGATGGAAAGATAAAGTGAGACATGGAAAAAAGCTTCACGGGTCCTGGTATCTTTTCTTTGGATTGAACTCAGGATTTGCAAAGTGAATAAAACTAATGCATTTCCTGCTCTGTTAAGAGTGCACGAACGGTGGAGACTTCCAGGCAGCACTTCCAATTAGGGCAATTTGCAAGCTATTAAAAGTCATAAAGTAATGGACAGTTTGCAAAAACAATCCAGTCAGGTTGGAGTTGACCAGACAATCTTCTGATTTGTCATAAGACACGGTGTCCACTGCTGCATTCGCCTCTCGGGTGTGCAGAGAAAGTAACAGCTCACACTCCCACAACGATGCGCTATGAGCAGGAACCGAGTCAGTCTCGGTCATGCACATGTGACTCCACGAGTCCGGGAGTGTCAAAAGGCGCACAATGAACATTTACCAAAGAGAGCAATCTTTGCTGCTTCCCTTTGATCGATCAGCTGGTACAGCGGAGGACTGTAATACAATTAACAGATAAAAGTCATCCTTAGGATTCTGGTTGGAACCAGCGAACGTGCTTTTGGAGTGAGCAGAAATTAGCTCAAAGCCGTTTTCTTTACTTTACAGACAGCCTACAGTTTAACATGTTGCCGCTGAGGCACAGGAGCCCTCCGTTCCTTTCTTCAACCTGAAAGCTTTGTGCATCTGCCCGAAAACGTCTGTTTTGCTCGAGCACTTGCCTCTGCTCACCAGCAGGGCAAGTGCAACTTTGAGTAACAACACGTCAAACCGCACTGACTTTATCACGAACAGAAGACAAACACACGTCTTCGTTCAAAAACCACCCTGCAGGTGGACACGGAGTGAGATAAACACAGGGCAGAGATGCAGACAGTATCCGGAAACATCGGGAAGTAGACAAGAGAAATAGATTGAGCGCTTTGTTATCAGAAAAATGTCTGAACCTCCACGGTCAATGAAAGGGCTTTTGTTGGTCGGTTTCCCATTGAACCGGATAATTCGGGAGAACTTGGTAGATGTTTGTTTCGGTTCCCTTGACCCCACCAGCGGAAAAGGTTTGTCGATCCCACCTGACAACTCGTTTCAAAAGCCACTCTGTCCAAAGCAAATGTATCCTTCCAGATTAAAAGGGAATAAAACTTGAAAAGAGCGTCACTGTGGATCAGTTTTCTCTCACTCAAAGTAAACTGTTTCATGAAGTAAAAGATGCACCTTCCAAAGAATCAGGGAACAGCCACTGTCTCCCTTTTTGGCAGGAGAAGGAAATCGATGTGGATGTTGATGGAGACCAAGTTCCAACATAATGTCCCTGCCCGGAATCGAACGGGGGACTTTTTGAATACAAAGCAGACGTGATAACCGCTACACTACGGAAATGGATAATATTTCACTAAACAATGGGCAACTGAATGGTGTTCTCTCTCTGCTCGCAGTTGGACTGTGTTGTTTCAAGTGCAGAAAGAGATACAGACAGTGGCTGTTCCCCCTTTGCTTTAAAAACTCTCAGGGTGGTGCGTTTGAGCCCACGTTGGGCGAGTACCGTTTTAAACTTTTATGCTGCTTCCACCGGTGAGCCCCAGCTCTGACACTTCCCCCACCCCCCTCTGTCTCACCGCGCACGATGGGGCCGCGCCCGGGCTGAATCTCTCCAATTAGGTTTCCGCCCCTGTCGCAGCATGAAATGTTCCTTGTCAAAGTCACAAATGATACCGGATGTTACTACCACCATGATAAACTATCCCTCCTCATCCTTCTCAAATACAATATCTCACCGTGCTGTTATGCTGTTAGACTAGTTTCCTCTCTCTGCTCTTATTTGGAATGTGTTGCTTTTCCGTCTGACAACACTTAGTATCATCGTATTATGTTAGTCCACAAGAGGAGATCATTCGGCCCGTCGTGCCTGTGCCGGGTCAAACGCACATTTTCGTTCAAAATTCGTTCAGGAATAGATTGAGTGCTTTGTTATCAGAAAATTGCCTGAACCCCGACAGTCTACAGCTTTCCACCTCGATATCAACCACACGGCCTATTTTTGTGTCACCCGCAAATTTCTTCATCATGCCCCCTACGTTTAAGTCCAAATCGTTAATGTATACCACAAAAAGCAAAGGACCATGTACCGAGCCCTCAGGCACCCCACTGGAAACAGCCTTCCAGCCGCAAAAACACCCATCGACCATTACCCTTTGCTTCCTGCCACTGAGCTAATTTTGGATCCAACAAGCCACATTCCCTTGGATCCCATGGGCCTTTAATTTTTCGATCAATCTGCCATTTGGGAATTTTTCAAAAGCCTTGCTAAAATCCATGTCGACGACATCAATTGCGCTACCCTCATCGATCCTCCTGTCACCTCCTCGAAAAATTCAATCAGGTTAGTCAGACACGACCTCCCCTGAACAAATCCATGCTGACTGTCCTTGATGAGTCCGTGCCTTTCGAAGTGACAGTTTATCCGAGCCCTCAGAAATTATTCCAATAATTTGAAATGGAGTCTTTCTCCTGGTTGCTGCAATAACAGACAAGGCGATTAAAGTAACCATGCCCGGCTAGCTCAGTCGGTAGAGCATGAGATTCTTAATCTCAGGGTCGTGGGTTCGAGCCCCACTTTGGGCGAGTGCGATTTTCAAATTTTATGCTCAGTTCACTGACCAACAGTGCAGAAATAATGCAGAATGGAATATGCATTCGGTAGTCAGGATGGCCGAGCGGTCTAAGGCGCTGCGTTCAGGTCGCAGTCTCTTCTGGAGGCGTGGGTTCGAATCCCACTTCTGACATTCCTTACTTTTACTAAGACGTGAAAATATTTTATTGGTGGATTGGGCTGCAGCTGATTTTTCGACCAAGTTGAGTTGCTCCTCCCACAAAAGCAACTGGCTTTGTGATGGAAATGTGACTTGAGAAGTTTCAAACGGTGAAATGTTTGACATATTAATGACCTGGACAAAGAAATAGAACAGCAGTGGGAAACATTTAAAACGGTGATCAATAGAGTCCAGGAGAAATATATCCCACTGAAAAGCAAGAACAAACTAGCCAGAAATGACACACCAGGGATGAATAAAGAAATAAGGGTAAAATTGAAACTGAAGAAAAAGGCACACACTGGACAATAAAAGAGAGAGGGGAATGTGAAAAGACTGGGAAAGAAGTCTAAAGAACTGTTGGAAAGGCAAAAAGGAATATAAAAAAAAGCAAAGTATTCGAGACACAACAACAGCCAAAGAAAATTTAGGACAGGAATCGGGTCACTTACCGAGACACACGACAAACTCACAGGCAATGACAGCAAAATGGCAGAAATATTAAATAATCACTTTGCTTCAGTATTTACCAGGGAGACTGGTATTGTGGGCATGGCAGTAGAAGAAGAGATCAAAAAATATGTAAAGACATTTAAGATGGAAAGCGGGGAGATAATTGATAAACTAATCAAACTCAGAGAGGAAATTTCCTGTTAGGAGCCTAACCAGAGTTTCAAACCGCTCAGCCACGCTAATTTCCGTATTACTGTTCAGGAGCTCATTTCACAGGGACACGATTACTGCGCTCCATTTAGGGAGGCTCAGTGAAAGGCGGAAATTGATCTATTAATCGAATCATAGAATAAGACAGCGCTATTCGGATACCATTCGGCCCATCGTGCCTGTGCCTGCTCTCTGAACGAGCTGTCCAGTTAGTACCACTCGCCTGCTGTTTCTCCATTGCCCTGAAAATGTTTCCATCCAAGCGTTTATCCAATTCCCTTTTGAAAACTGTGAGTTAAGAAAAACAATATTGAAAGGGGTGATGGGGTCTCTGCACCGTCGATGTAGAGTGTGTGATGATTGGAGTTATCAAGATGGTTGCTTTACACATGGTATGTTGTGCAATCATCCTGAAATATCTTCAACATCCAATACAAATTGAATTGCAAACCTGACGGACAAACACTGGAAAACAAGTCACGAGTGAACGCAAATCATCTGGGACCCGTTTTCAGCCTCACGGCACTTTAAATAAAGTGAAATAACTTTGCATTGAAAATATTTGGAACTTGCATCTGTGCCTTTATCTGTTCCATTTGTAAAAGTTGCTGGTGTCTGATGATGTACACGCCTCTGCTCCCTCCATTGAACAAGAAAGGAGGTGTTTGACGATGACGGGACCTGTTGCTTATGAGCTCATCCTTTACATTGAGTGGGTTCGCGTTTTTTAAACGGCGTCAGCTTTAGCCCAGCGGTGAACTTCACAACAAACAAGTTCGACACCGTCTCACCGCGGGCATTGACTGACATGTTTATTGTTATTTCTTTCAGACCAAAATGAATAGTGACCGTGATTTTAAATTTGCACTAAGTGATTTTTAGATAGTCGCCTTTAAATGTTTCAAAGGCGACTCCTAATTTATGATAGTCCGGCCATTTCACCAGCCGTGTTGAAAACAAAACATGTCTCTGCTTTTCGCGTCTTTTTTCGAAAGGCAAAACATATATTTCCCCTGGCCTCTGAAGGATGGACAAGTACATTTCAGAAAGCTGAAGCAAGTTCACCGAGCTTAAATCGTCTGACCACGTTAAAGGCAATGTATACAGATATATATGCAAGTAGTTGCTGCCTGTTTCTGTGGTTCTCTTTCTTCTGTGTGTCCATCTGCAGGTCGATTTTGAATCAATACCAGTGTTCGTGTCAGTTTGTTGCATGAAATAAATGAGGATATCAGGCGCTCCCCTCCCTGCCACTGGGTCGGTACTGAGTCAGGTTTTAGGCCAAACACCTGTTTCTTTTCTGTGAAAAAGCAATTAAAACCTTCATTCGAGAATTATCCAGTCTCATGTGAGCGGTGAAAGAAACAGTGACCCCGATGTGATGTGAACACGCAGACTTTTGATCTGGAGTCAGAACTTTGCGCCACGCACTCTGAAGACAGGATCCAGGATGTTATTGTATGTATGAATGTTTCTCAAACATCGTTTCATTTATCCCACCTTGGTTGAATAGATAGGACTGACCAAATTTCCGCCAGGTCCCACCGGGTGTGGGACAGTATTGGAAGCAGCCTTCACCCCCAATATCACGGGTCTTTCATCGCCTGCTCTCAGCGGGCTGCAAGTTATGGACTTTGTTCACATTTAATCAGCAGTGTGAATCGTTAAATATTCACTCATTTTTAATGGGAACAAGGTTTACGCCCGGTTTCGAACTGGGGACCTTTCGCGTGTTAGGCGAACGTGATAACCACGACACGACGGAAACCTGAAGCATGCAGTCCCGTGTTCGGGACATAACGCCTCAGCCAAGCTGATTTCACAGGGATACATTTACTGCGCTGTATTTCGGAAGGCTGCAGAGAAGGATCGGTGGCGATGGTCAGGCAGGGAATCCCAGAGCATCGCGCCCACACAAACATTTCACTGTTTTTCATGTGCCTGATATCCGACCGCAGTTTGAACTGTAGCGAATCAGGCATGCTCAGATGACATTGTTCACAGAGTGTTTTCTTGCAGCCAAATCACACATTCGAAAACTTGAAATGAGATTACGAGATCGGAGCCATTTAAAGTGCTCCCAGTTACTGCAGATCAGGAATTAAAACCTGGCACCGGCTTCAGGGCGATCAGAATGAGGCAATGAATCCGAAAGTGGGAAGAAAAAGGTGCAATTTTCGTCCATGGGTGGGCTCAAACCACCAAAGCTTTTGGTTAATAACCGAACGCGCTAACCGATTGCGCCACAGAGACCACCCAATGCATGTGTTTGCAAGATGCACTAAAGCAGTGTGTCACCTAGCCAAAGTTACAAGTTGCAGCCACATAAATGCAATTGTCCACTATCAGTGTTACTTTTCCAGAAACAAAGGATGGGACATTGTTTGTGGAAACATGGGAACAGTCTGGTCTCGCTCACAGCATCGATATCACCGCCAACCAGCTCTCCTGCAACCGGCGCGCCCACCGGTGCTTTGTCTGTCACTCAGCAGCACTGTGGGAGAACCTTCACCACACTGACTGCAGCGGTTCAAGGAGGCGGCTCACCACCACCTTCTCAAGGGCAATCAGGGATGGGCATTAAATGCCGGCCTCGCCAGCGACGCCCACATCCCATGAACAAATAAAGAAAAAGTATTCTGAGCGTCCGGACGCTGATGTCAGGTTTTGATCCCTGATCTGCAGTAACTGGGAGCGCTTTAAATGGCTCTGACCTCTTAATTTCATCCACAACATCAGAGTAACTGTTCCAGGGGGACATGCCGACTCAGCTGCGTCTTGGCCGCCTGTCTGGTCAGTCTTTTATTCGCCTCCAATTCCGTTTCCCAAAGCGTATCTATAGATTCACAAAGCTGTTTGTCATTTCGGTTCCTTTCGATTTGTCCAGCTCCCGACTGGCAATAATTTGCAAACCTGGTTGCAAACCTCCGCCTTGCATCGTGTCCAGTGATGGGTTATGTGGAGAGACTGTAGAAGCTGGGATTGTTCTCCTTCGAGCAAAATAAGGTTAAGGGGAGATTTAATCGAGGTATTCAAAATTATGAGGGGATTTTGATAGAATGGATGGGGAGAAGCTGTTTCCATTGGCAGGAGGGTCGATAACCAGAGGACACAGCCTGCATTTGTCGAGCGCCTTTAACGTAGTAAAACGTCACAAGGTGCTTCACGGGAGCGTTGTTAAACAAAATTTGACACTAAGCCACATGAGGAGATATTGAGACAGGTGACCAAAAGCTTAGTCGAAGAGGTAGGTTTTAAGGTATGTGTTGAAGGAGCGAGAGGCGGAGAGGTTTAAGGAGGCATTTCCAGAGCTTAGGTTGCTGAAGGCACAGCCGCCAATGGTGGAGCGCTTTAAATCGGGGATGCGCAAGAGGCCAGAATTGGAGGAGCACAGAGATTTTTTTTATTCGTTCATGGGATGTGGGTGTCGCTGGCAAGGCCAGAATTTATTGTCCACACGTAATTGCCCTTGAGAAGGTGGTGGTGAGCCGTCTTCTTGAACCGGTGCAGTCAGTGTGGTGAAGGTTCTCCCTCAGTGTTGTTAGGTAGGGAGTTCCAGGATCCAACGGCGATGAAGGAACGGCCGATATATTTCCAAGTCGGGATGGTGTGTGACTTGGAGGGGAACGTGCAGGTGGTGTTATTCCCATGTACTTGCTGCCTTTGTCCTTCTAGGTGGTTGATGTCACGGGTTTGTGAGGTGCTGTGCAAGAAGGCAATCGAGTAACAAGTCGAGCAATGTATTCCGCTCAATCATTGATCATTCCATTCAGATCTTCTGCTTTTCAGCTGCACTTCCCCCCAAACATTGCAAATAATTTTGCTCAGTATTTGTTTCGCTTGTTTAATATTTTGTTCTCCGGCTTAGCTAGATTAATATTTCATTTCAATTATCAATGACAGGGAGCAATGAAAAATGAACTAGTGAGCAAAGTTTCGTTTATTATTAAAAAGCAGTGATTCCGAAATTATCCAGGCTGATATGAATGGTATAAGAAGTAGTGATTTCGACATGATTTAAATACGCAGCCTTCAGAATCCAGAGTCAGACGGGCTACCGTTTCACCACGAGGTCTACTGATGGCATAGATTATATATATATATATATTATATATACTTATTATATACTTAAATATATATGTTTGATGCAGTGTTCCCTTGTGGTTGGGAATAGTTCATTGCACAAAAATAATTCAAGTCTGTGAGACATTTAATGTTTTTTTAATCGCCATTAATACGTTCTGTTGCACACTGAAGGAAATGCTAACTTGTTTGCCAAGTGACAATTAAAACGTCAATAAATCTTTGTGTTTTGTATGTCATGAACTTTTATCCCTTCCCGTTTTACATACTGTATTTTAGGAGTCTGCTTAAAAGTGTTTAGTGCTTATTGTACCAGGAATCTGGTGTAGCCGTTGTTAAATTTAAAAAGGTTTGTCGCCCCTTTCATGCATGAACAAACTCGACCCTGAAGGTTGATGGGGAGCAAGTCCCAACAAAATGCTTCCCTCCGAGGTTAAATCGGGGACTTTCTGCGTGTAACTGGTGAACATGATAACCGCTGCACTATGGAAATGAGAAACTTTTCGTTCTTAGCTCTGAAGGAAGTGTCTCGGGAAAACATGAACTGTTGACTCTCTTTGCACTGACTCTTTTCACGAATATTTCATCGATCGAAACTCTCCAAGTCACAGGGAAAAAATGTCAAAGTCATTAAACTCCCGAATTAGCCCCAAAATCTATCAATCTCAGTTTTGAAATTTTCAATTGACCCCCAGCCTCAACTGCTTTTTGAGGGAGAGTGTTCCAGAATTCCACTCCCCTTTGTGTGAAGAAGTGCTTCCTGACATCAACCCTGAACGGCCCACCTCTAATTTTAAGGTTATGCCCCCTTGTACTGGACTCTCCCCACCAGAGGAAATAGTCTCTATCTGCCCTGTCAAATCCTTTAATAATCCAAACACCTCAATTAGATCACCCCTTAATATTCTGCACTCAAGGGAATGCAAGTCTGGTCTTTGCAACCTGTCCTCATAATTGCTTATCAAGGATAGCCAACAAAAAGGGTTTTACGACGGCTGGCTCTTGAATGCATTGATTTTTTCAACGGGCTCGTTGGTCTAGGGGTATGATTCTCGCTTCGGGGTTGTCTGTCCAAATATGTGAGAGGTCCCGTGTTCAAATCCCGGATGAGCCCTTATTTTACTCTTCAACTTCCAAAGACAGAAAAGTACCCAAATCACCCCACATGAGTGAAACAATTCTAATGTTTCATACTATTACCAAACACAACTGCCCAACGTGGTTCTGATGAAAGGTCATTGACCTGAAACATTAACTCTGTTACTCTCTCCACAGATTCTGCCTGACCTGCTGAGGGTTTCCAGAATTTTCTATGACATCAGAGTATCACTTCCCTCATCACCAAACTACACTCCTCCACTTGATGCAGCCTTGTGGTGCAAACAGGCTCCTTCGGCACAGCCAGGTGTTCTGCTTTAGGCATTAATTATAACTATAACTTTTGAACTTGTTTGTTAAAACATATGGCCTTGCCCATTGACCAGAGAGCAGAATGGTGTTTATCTCTCACCAGTGCAGCCCTTTCCCGCTGAGTCAGCTTGGAATGATACGTAGCAATCATACAGATGTCACACCTCTCCTGCTTTCCTGTGAAGCTGGTAAGACGAATAGTACACAATGCTGTCTGACACACAAACACACCAGCTCTGAATGATTTAAAGGCCTTGTTATGATTGTCAGAGAATTGTTTATATCAAAAGGATAATTAAACTTATGAGTATTATGATATCAGCTCCGATCCAAGAGTTTCTGGACTTCAGAATCTACTCGTCTCCATATTAAACATATGCATGCATATAAAATGAAGCAAATCTGTCTTATGATTGTAGTTTCATTCTCCCAACAGAGATTTATACTTCCTTACTTAAGAGGCAAAAGGTAAAGGTTAATATTAATTCAATATAAAGACTAACTCTTTCCTTACAATACAGATACCCCAAACTAATATAACACCTCAAACTGATAGAGCTTCTCAAATTAAAACAGTACCTCAAACTAATACGGTACCTCAAGCTAATACAATACCTGAAACGGATAGAGAATCTGAAACTAATATAATACCTCAAGCTAATACATCATCTCAAACTAATAAAGTACCTCAAACTAATACAGTACCTCAATCAAATACAACACCTTAAACGAATACAGTACCTCAAACCGATACAGAACCTGAAACATAAATTAATACCTCAAACTCATACAGCATCGCAATCTAATACAGTATCTCAAAGCAATAAAGTACCTCAAACAAATACAACAGCTTAATCCACTACAGCACCTCAAACTGATGCAGAATCTGAAATTAATAATTTTTTTTATTCGTTAATGGGATGTGGGTGTCGCTGGCGAGGCCGGTATTTATTGCCCATCCCTAATTACCCTTGAGAAGGTGGTGGTGAGCCGCCTTGTTGAACCGCTGCAATCCGTGTGACGAATGCTCTCCCGCAGTGCTAACAAGTAACAGACAAAGCAGCGATTAGCGCGCCGGTTGCAGGAGAGCTGGTTGGCGGTGATATCGATGCTGTGAGCGAGATCAGACCGTTTCCATGTTTCCACAAACAATGTTCCTTCCTTTATTTCTGTAAAAGTAACACTGATAATGGACAACTACATTTCTGTGGCTGCAACATGAAACTTTGGCCAGGTGACACGCTGCTTTCGTGTATCTTGCAAGAAACCACACCGGTTGGTCTCTGTGGCGCAATCGGTTCGCGCGTTCGGCTGTTAACCGTAAAGGCTGATGTTTCGAGCAAGAAAACATTCAATGAACAATATCATCTGAGCATGCCATTCGCAATAGTTTAAACTGCGGTCGGATAACAGGTACATGAAAAAAACAGTGAAATGTTTGTGTGGGCGCGATGCTCTGGGATTCCCTGCCTGACCATCGCTACCTGTCCTTCTCTGCAGCCTTCCGAAATACAGCGCAGTAAATGTATCCCTGTGAAATGAGCTCCTGGACAGTCATAAGGAAATTAGTTTGGCTGAGGGGTTATATCCATATCACAGAGCTTGACGCATCAGTTTTCCGTACTTTCATGGTTATCACGTTTGCCAAGCAAGTGAAAGGTCCCCGGTTCGAATCCGGGCGGGAGCAATTTGAAACCTTGTCCCCATTAAAAATGATTAAATATTTAACGATTCACATTGCTGAATGATGTGAACAAAGTCCATATCTCCTCGCCCTGTTCATGCAGCCCGCTGGGAGCAGGCGATGAATGCCAGCGTGATATTGGGGGTGAAGGCTGCTTCCAAGACTGTCTCACACCCGGTGGGATCTGGCGGAGATTTGATAAGCCCAATCTATTTAACCAATATATGAAACGGTGTTTGAGAAACATTCAAAAAATATAATAACATCCAGGATCCTGTCTTCAGAGTGCGTGGCGCAAAGGTCTGACTCCAGGTCAAAAGGCTGCGTGTTCACATCACATCGGGGTCACTGTTTCTTTCACCGCTCACATGAGACTGGATAATTCCCGAATGAAGGTTTCAATTGCTTTTTCACACAAAACAAAACAGAAGTTTGGTCTAAACCCTGACTCAGTACCTCCCCAGTGGCAGGGAGGGGAGCGCCTGATACCCTCATTTATTTCATGCAACAAACTGACACGAATACTGGTATTGATTCAAAATCGACCTGCAGATGGACACACACAGAAAAAAGACAACCACAGAAACAGACAGCAACTACTTGTGTATATATATATATATATATATATATATATATCTGTATATATCGCCTTTAACGTGGTCAGACGATTTAAGCTCGGTGAACTTGCTTCTGCTTTCTGAACTGTACTTGTCCATCCTTCAGAGGTCACGGGAAAAATATTTTTTGCCTTTCGAAAAAAGACGCGAAAAGCAGAGACATATTTTGTTTTCAACACGGCTGGTGAAATGGCCGGACTATCATAAATTAGGGGTCGCCTTTGAAACACTGAAAGGAGACTACCTAAAAATCACTGAGTGCAAATTTAAAATCACTGTCACTATTTATTTAGGGCTGAAAGAAATAACAATAAACATGGCATGATGTGGAGATGCCGGTGATGGACTGGGGTTGACAATTGTAAACAATTTTACAACACCAAGTTAAATTCCAGCAATTTTATTTTAAATTCACAAGCTTTCGGAGGCTTCCTCCTTCCTCAGGTGAACGTTTGTTGGAAACGTTTGTCATTTCCAACAAACGTTCACCTGAAGAAGGAGGAAGCCTCCGAAAGCTTGTGAATTTAAAATAAAATTGCTGGACGATAACTTGGTGTTGTAAAATTGTTTACAATAAACATGGCAGTCAGCGTCCGCGGTGAGACGGTGTCGAACTTGTTTGCTGCGAAGTTCACCGCTGGGCTCAAGTTGAAGGACGCGAACCCACTCAATGTAAAGAATGAACTCAGAACCAACAGGTCCCGTCAACGTCAAACACCTCCTTTCTTGTTCAATGGAGGGAGCAGAGGCGTGTACATCATCAGACGCCAGCAACTTTAAGAAATGGAACAGATAAAGGCACAGATGCAAGTTCCAAATCTTTTCAATGCAAAGTTATTTCACTTTATTTAAAGTGCGGTGAGGCTGAAAACGGGTCCCAGATGATTTGCGTTCACTCGTGACTTGTTTTCCAGTGTTTGTCCGTCAGATTTGCAATTCAATTTGTATTGGATATTGAAGATATTTCAGGATGATTGCACAACATACCATGTGTAAAGCAACCATCTTGATAACTTCAATCATCACACACTCTACATCGACTCTGCAGAGGCCCCAGCACCCCTTTCAATATTGTTTTTCTTAACTCACAGTTTTCAAAAGGGAATTGGATAAACGCTTGAATGGAAACTTTTTCAGGGCTATGGGGAAACAGCAGGCGAGTGGGACTAACTGGACAGCACTTTCAGAGAGCTGGCACAGGCACGATGGGCCGAATGGCATCCGAATGGCGCTGTCCTATTCTATGATTCTATTAATAGGTCAATTTCCACCTGCCAATAAGCCTCTCTAAATGGAGCGCAGTAATCGTGTCCCTGTGAACTGAGCTCCT
Source organism: Heptranchias perlo (assembly GCF_035084215.1). Lineage (NCBI taxonomy): Eukaryota > Metazoa > Chordata > Chondrichthyes > Hexanchiformes > Hexanchidae > Heptranchias > Heptranchias perlo. The sequence continues at coordinate 8,411,425 of NW_027139537.1, read as the reverse complement.
GAACAGTAATACGGAAATTAGCGTGGCTGAGCGGTTTGAAACTGTCGTTCGGCTCCTAACAGGAAATTTCCTCTCTAAGTTTGATTAGTTTATGAATTATCTCCCCCCTTTCGATCTTAAATGTCTTTATATTTTTTTTGATCTCTTCTTCTCCTGTCATGCCCACAATATTCGTCTCCCTGGTAAATACTGAAGCAAAGTGATTATTTAATATTTCTGCCATTTCGCTGTCATTGCCTGTGAGTTTGTCATGTGTATCCCTGAGTGGCCCTATTCCAATCCTAAATTTTCTTTGGCTGTTGATGTGTCCAGAATACTTCGCTTTTTTGATATTCCTTTTTGCCTTTCCAATAGTTCTTTAGACTACTTTCCCAGTATTTTCACATTCCCCTCTCTCCTTTCTTGTCTCGTGTGTGCCTTTTTCTTTAGTTTCAATTTTGTCCTTATTTCTTTATTCATCCCTGTTGTATCATTTCTGGCTAGTTTTTTCTTGCTTTGTCGTGGGATATATTTCTCCTGGACTCTATCGATCTTCGTTTTAAATGTTTCCCACTGCTGTTCTATTTCTTTGTCCCGGTCATTAATATGTCAAACATTTCACCATTCAAAACTTCTCAAGTCACATATGCATGACAAAGCCAGTTGCTTTTGTGGGAGGAGCAAATCAACTTGGCAGAATCATCAGCTGCAGCCCAATCCACAAATAAAATATTTCCACGTCTTGGTAAAAATGAATAATGTCAGAAGTGGGATTCGAACCCACGCCTCCAGAAGAGACTGCGACCTGAACGCAGCGCCTTAGACCGCTCGGCCATTCTGACAACCAATACCATGTTTTATTCTGCATTATTTCTGCACTGTTGGCCAGTGATAGCAGCATGAAACTTAAAAATGGTCCTCGCCTAATGTGGGGCTCGAACCCACGATCCTGAGATTAATAGTCTCATATTCTACCAACTGAGCTAGCCAGGCCTGAGTACTAATAACCTCCTTATCTATTATTGCAGCAAGCAGGAGAAAGACTCCATTTCAAATGAGGGACAGGATCAACTGTCACTTCGAAAGGCACGGACCAATCAAGGGCAGTCAGCATGGATTTGTTGAGGGGAGGTCGTGTCCAACTCACCTGATTGAATTTTTCGAGGAGATGACAAGGAGGATCGATGAGAGTAGCGCAATTGATGTAGTCTACATGGATTGTAGCAAGGCTTTTGAAAAATTCCCACATGGCAGATTGGTCGAAAAAGTAAAGGCCCATGGGCTCCAAGGGAATGTGGCTTATTGGATCCAAAATTAGCTGAGTGGTAGAAAGCAATGTGTAATGGTCAACGGGTGTTTTTGCGGCTGGAAGGCTGTTTCTAGTGGGGTGTCGCAGGGCTCGGTACTTGGTCCTTTGCTTTTTGTGGTGTACATTAACGATTTGGACTTAAGCGTAGGGGGCATGATTGAGAAATTTGCGGTTGACATAAAAGTAGGCCGTGTGGTTGATAGCGAGGAGGAAAGCTGTGGAATGTGGGGGTTCAGGCAATTTTCTGATAAAAAAAAACACTCAATCTGTCTCTGAACTTATTTTGAACGAATACGCGTGTTTGACCCGGCACAGGCACGATGGGCCGAATGATCTCCTCTTGTGGACTAACATAATACCATGATACTAAGTGTTGTCAGATGGAAAAGCAACACATTCCAAATAAGAGCAGAGAGAGGAAACTAGTCTAACAGCATAACAGCACGGTGAGATATTGTATTTGAGAAGGATGAGGAGGGATAGTTTATCATGGTTGGAGTCACATAGGGCATCATTTGTGACTTTGATAAGGACCATTTCATGCTGCGACAGGGGCGGAAACCGAAATGGAGAGATTCAGCCCGGGCGCGGCCCCATCGTGTGCGGTGAGACGGAGGAGGGCGGGTGGAAGCAGCATAAAAGTTTAAAACGGTACTCGCCCAACGTGGGGCTCAAACCCACTACCCTGAGAGTTTTTAAAGTTAAGGGGGAGCAGCCACTGTCTGTGTCTCCAGCTGCAATGGAAAGAACACATTCCAAGTCCGAGCAGAGAGAGCACACCATTCAGCTACCCATTGTGTTACATACTATGCCATCGGTTTCCGTAGTGTAGCGGTTATCACGTTCGCTTTACACGCGAAAGGTCCCCAGTTCGATCCCGGGCGGAAACATTATGTTTGAACTTGGTCTCCACAAACAGACAGATCGATTTTCTTCTCCTGCCAAAAAGGGAGACAGTGGCTGTTGCCGTATTCTTTGTCACCTGCATATTTTACTTCATTGAACAGAAAATTTTGAGTGAGAGAAAACTGATCCACAGTGACGCTCTTTTCAAGTTTTATTCCCTTCTCATCTGGAAGGATATATTGGCTTTGGACAGAGTGGCTTTTGAAAGGAGTTAGTCCGGTGGGATGGACAAACCTTTTCCAATGGTGGGGGACAAGGGAATACGAACCAACCATCCACCAAGTTCTCCCGAATTCTCCGGTTCAATGGGAAACCGACCAACAAAAGCCCTTTCATTGACCGTGGAGGTTCAGACAATTTTCTGATAACAAAGCGCTCAATCTATTTCTCTTGTCTATTTCCCTATGTTTCCGGATACTGTCTGCATCTCTGCCCTGTGTTTATCTCACTATGTGTCCACCTGAAGGGTGGTTTTTGAACGAAGATGAGTGTTTGTCTTCTGTTATTTGCATTAAATAAATGAGGTCATCAGGTGCTTCCCTCCCGGCTCGAGGCAGACTTTCGAGCAGGGTTCTGTTAATTGTGAAGACGCAAAGAAAACTTGAATTGCAGAATTGTTTAAACCGGCTCTCAGGGAAAAAACTATGACCCCGACGTGATTTGAACACGCAACCTTCTGATCTGGAGTCAGACGCGCTACCGTTGCTCTACGATGCCTGGGTGTTTTAATGGGTGATTGTTTCTATCAATGTTTGTCAAGCACCGCTTTTGAGCTCCAAGATTGGTCGAATGGGTTGGCTTTCAAATCCCCGCCCACTCCCACCGGATGTCAGGCAGCATCAGAAGCATCCTTCACCTGTCAGGGGCAGCATGGCGCTCGCTTCCATCGCCTGCTGTCAGCGGACTGCAGCAAATCCAATTACATTCATCCTGCACCCAGAATTATCACATCACAGGAAAAGGATGTGGGGAACTGCTCAAGTTACAGAACAGGAGGGGAAACTTCTAAAAAACACTTAGACTTTCGGTGTTTAGACTTCGATTAGAACTGCAAAAAAGAACGTGTGAAAATATAAACTGTGGGTGCGATGTTTCTGTCTGTCGGAAACTGCTCAAAATACATAACAGGACGGGAAACTTCTGAAAAACACGTGGACATTCGATGTTTGGACTTTGGTTAGAACTGCAAAAGAGAACGTGTGAAAATATAAACTATGGGTGTGATGTTTATATATAAAGTGAATGTTAGCGGATTTCTCCCGTTACTGTCGCAACTATGGGTTGTTAATTCATCAACAATAACTTCCGCTAGATTTTAGCCCGAGTGGTTACAAAATAGCAAGTTTAGTAGATTGACTTACAACAGAGTTGTACCACAGCTGTCTTCAACATTACATTAAACAGGATTATTATTATAATATAACTGTCTACAGATTACATTAATGTCAAGCAATCAACACAACTTGACCTGTCTGCGAATCCAGATATATCAGACCTGACCTTTGCGGACTGCCTGTGGCAATGGACTTCTGACTGACCCCTATTGAGAGCTCTAACATTTGAGAAGGGAGCATGCCCTATCTTTATACGATTCGGCTACATTGTTCTGTACGTTAACACCACTGATCTTAACTCATGATCGTAAACCATCCGACTTTGCTGACTCTCAGAAACCACCAAGGATTGTTTCATGTCTTCGTGTTTATTTAGCCTTTCTCCGTCATCACGTTTTATATGCTTATACTAGGTTAGTACAACCTGGAGATCAGGTGTCCAGGACACCCAAGTTTCTGTGGACATCAACATTTAATAGTTTCTCACCATTTCAAAAATATACTGTTTTTCTGTTCTTCCTACCAAAGTGAATAACCTCACATTTCCCCACATTATACTCCATCTGCCACCTTCTTGCCCACACACTAAAACTGTCCATATCCCTTTGCAGACTCTTTGTGTCCTCCTCACAGCTTACTTTCCCACCTAGCTTTGTATCATCAGCAAACTTGGATACGTTAAACTCGATCCCTTCATCAAGTCATTAAAAGTCTTCTATAGGCATATACATAGTAAACGGGTAGTAAGAGGAGGGGTAAGACCGATTAGGGACCAAAAAGGAGATCTACACATGAAGGCATAGGGCATTGCTTAGGTACTAAATGAGTATTCTGCATCTGTCTTTACCGAGGAAGAAAATGCTGCCTAAATGACAGTAAAAGGGGAGGTCGTTGGGATACTGGATGGGGTGAAAATTGATAAAGAGGAGATACTAGAAAGGCTGGCTGTACTTAAAGTAGATAAGTCACCTGGTCCGAATAGAATGCATCCTTGGTTGCTGAGGGAAGTAAGGGTGTAAATTATAGAGGTCCTGGCCATAACCTTTCAATCCTCCTCAGATACAGGGTTTGGTGCCAGAGAACTGGAGAATTGCAGATTTTACACCCTTGCTCAAAAAAGAGTGAAAGGATAAACGCAGCAATTACAGGCCAGTCAGTTTAACCACGGTAGTGGGAAGCTTTTAGAAATGATAATCCGGGACAAAATCAATTGTCATTTGGACAAGAAAGCCACTGTGGATTTGTTAAAGGCAAATCGTGATTGAGTTTTCTGATTAGTTAACAGAGACGGCTGATGAGGGCAATGTGGTTGATGTTTTGTATATGGCCTTTCAAAAGGCGTTTGATAAAGTGCCACAAAATAGGCTTGTCAAAAGGGGCGATAGTGGCTGCTTCCTTATTCTTTAAAAGCGCTTTCTTTTATTTCACTCAACAGATAACTTTGAGTGAGCGAAAACTGATCCACAGTGACGCTTATTTCAAGTTTATACCCTTTGAATCTGAAAGGATATATTGGCCTTGGAAGGAGTGCAGCACAGATTCACCAGATTGTTACCAGGGTGCGATGCCTTAAATTATGAGAAGATGTTCTATCAACTCGGCTTAAAGTCACACAAGTCACACTGCAAAAAGTTTTCATTTTTCTTACATACATTAATGACCTGCACTTGGGTGTACAGGGTATAATTTCAAAGTTTGCAGATGGCATGAAACTCGGAAATCGATCAAACAATGTGATGGATACTATCAGACTTCAGGAGGACATAGACAGCCTTGTGAAATGGACTTTATTAATAGGGGCATAGAGTAAAAAAGCAACAAAGTTATGACAAATGTTTACAAAACACTGATTAAGCTGCAGCTGGAGTATTGTGTTCAATTCTGGGCACCGCACTTTAGGAAAGATGTCAAGGCCTTGGAGAGGGTGCAGAGGAGATTTACTAGAATGGTAACAGGGATGAGGGACTTCAGTTATATGGCGAGAATGGAGAAGCTGGGATTATCCCCTTGGAGCAGAGAAGGTTAAGGGGAGATTTGACAGAAGTGTTCAAAATAATGAAAGGTTTTGATAGAGCAAATAAGGAGAAACTGTTTTCAGTGGCAGACGGGTCGGTAACCAGAGGACACAGATTTCAGGTAATTGGCAAAAGAGCCAGAGCCGACATGAGGGAACATAATTTACACAGCGAGTTGTTATGATCTGGAATGCGCTGCCTGAAAGGACGGTGGAAGCAGATTCAATAGTAACTTTCAAAAGTGGATTGGATAAATACTTGAAAAGGAAAATAAATTGCAGGGCTTCTGAGGAAAGAGCTTATGGGTGGTGAGACCATTGGATAGCACTTTCAAAGAGCTAGCACAGGCACGATGGGCCGAATGATCTCCTTCTGTTTTGTAACATGTTAAGTGTTGTTGGACGGAGAAGCAACACATTCCAAATCAGAACAGAGACAGGAGAGTAAGTCAGTTCACCATTGTTGTTAATGAAATAGTAGCAGTTTCCGTAGTGCAGCGGTTATCGCGTTTGCTTTAACACACGAAAGGTTCCAGAGCATAAATATTATGTTGAAACTTGCTTTCCATAAAAATCCAGGGAGGAGTTTTTTTCTCCTGCCAAAAAAGGCGACAGTGGCTGCTCCCTTATTATTGAAAAGCTGTATCTTTTACTTCACGAAACTTTGAGTGAGAGAAAACTGATCCTCAGTGATGCTCATTTCAAGTTTTATTCCCTTTTATTCCAAAAGGGTATATTGCTCTTGGAAGGAGCGCAACCCAGATTTACCAGAACGTTAGCAGGGCTCGAAGGGTTAAATTATGAGCAGCGGTTACACACTTGTATTCCCTGGAATATAGAAGGCTTTTTAGGATTTTGAAAGGTAGATAGACAAAACCTTTCCGCTGGTGAGGGTGTCTAAGACAATATCACAATGTCACAATCTCTGTTTAACGAGTGAAAACGGCCATACGCATCACTGTGAGTGTCAGAGACGAGTCTCAAGGTGCCGCGTCCTGTACAGTGAATGTCAAAACTTTTAAAAGTTGCAGTAAGTGTTCGGGGTTCAGATACACAAACCTCGAATGGGAATGAGATTTTGTCAGAGGTTGCAGCCTTCCCTACTTCTCTTGCCCTTTGTGAGGCACCTGTTCCGGTTTAAATTTACAAACTGGATGAGTTGGTGATCACGGTATAGCAGACTCAGCGGTCCCGGGTGAGAGAGAGAGAAATCAGCCCGGGCGCGGCCACAATGTGCGCGGTGACACTGCACGGGAGGTCAGGGGGAAGTCAGAGCTGGGGTTTGCCTCTGAAAGCAACAGAAACAGTTTAAAAGAGCATTCGCCCAACGTGGGGCTCGAACCCACGACCACTGAGTTTAAGAGGCTCATGTGCTGCCGAATGAGTTGGCCGGGCCTGGAAGTTGCAATCACTCTTGTCTGTCGTCTCAGTGAACTCGACCCTGGCTGTCCATATCATTGGCTGTGATTATCTCTGTGTCTCTGTCGACCTGCAGGTTGATATTGAACGAATCCGAGTGTTTGTCTTCTGTTTTTAACATTAAATAAAAGAGGGCATCAGACACTTCCCTCCCTGACACTGGGGAACAAGTGAGACAGACTTGTTATTGTGAAAACGCAAATGAAGCATTAATTGCGGAATTATACAGACTCATATCAGCGCCAAAAGTAGCTTCACAATATATACCCCCCAATAAATAAATAAATAAATTATACAAATAATACAATAATACATTTGTAAATAACAGAGTCACGAAACCAGAAATGTTATTGGTACCTAATGTAAACACTCCCAGATGTATTTGAAAATCTGCCATGGCTTCCCTGGTGGTCTTGTCGTTAGAATTCGGGACTTTCACAGCTGTGGCCTGGGTTCGATTCTCGGTTCGGGAATTTTGCTTTTACAAAAAACAAACGCAAATTTTGTCGAATCATGGCAAATTTACCGCACAGAAGGAGGCCATTCTGCCCATCGCTTCCGCGCCGGCCGAAAATAAGCCACCCAGTCTAATCCCACTTTCCAGCACTCGGTCCGTAGCATTTTACGTTCCGCCTCTTCAGGTGCATATCCAAGTATTATTTAAATGTAACGAGGAATTCTGCCTCTCCCACCCTTTCAGGCAGTGCGTTCCATACACCCACCACCCTCTGGGTGAAAAAAATTCCCCTCAGCTCCCCTCTAATCCTTCCACCAATCACTTTAAATCTATGCTCCCTGGTTATTGACCTCCCTGCAAAGGTAAATAGGTCCTTCCAATCGCCTCTATCAAGGCCCTTCATAATTTTGTACACCTCAATTAAATCACCCCTCAGCCTCCTCCGTTGCAAAGAAATCAACCCCAGCCTATCCAATCTTTCCTCACAGCCAACATTCTCCAGCCATGGCAACCCCCTCGTAAATTTCCTTTGTCCCCTCTCTCGTGCATTTCCATCTTTTTTGACCAGTCTGCCAATTGGGACCTTGTCAAAAGCCTTGCTAAAATCTATGCGGACTACATCAAAGTACTCCAGGTGTGTTCTCACCCAAACCCTATTTAATTGCAGCAAGACTTCCTTATACTCCAACCTCCTTGCAATAAGGCCAACATCCCATTTTTCTTCCTAATTGCTTGCTGTACCTGCATGTTAAATTTCTGTGATTTATTTACAAGTAAACCCAACTCCCTCTGAATACCAACATTTATTGGACTCTCACCTTTTGAAAAATATTCTGCTTTTCTATTCTTCCTACCAAAGTGGACAATTTCACATTTTCCCACCTTATACTCCAACTGCCACTTTCTTACCCAATCACTTAACCTGTCCACCTCCCTTTGCGTCCTCCTCACGGCTTACTTTCCCATCTATCTCTTTATCATCAGCAAACTTGGATCCATTAAACTCGGTCCCCTCATCTAAGTCATTAATATAGAATGTGAACAGTAACTGCAATATAAATTGTCCGCCCAGGATCGAAAGCAGGGCCGTTCACGTGTAAAGCGAACTGTTAACCACTACACCACAAAAAAACCGCTGGTGACTGATACCGGACAGAGGGGAACTGACCAGTCATCTCTCTCTGCTCTGATTGGGACAGTTTTACTTCTCTTTAAACAACATCTCTCCTGTCCCACACTAAAATAATGGAATAGAATCATAGAATATTACAGCACAGAAGGAGGCCATTCGGCTGTGTTGCCCTGCCGACTCTTTGAAAGAGCTGTCCAATTTAGTCCAAAAAACGCAGCCTTTTCCCCGTAAACTTGCAAATCAGTTCTCTTCAAGTGCCTGTCCAATTGCCTTTTGAAAGTTCCTATGAAAGCTGCTTCCACCGCCCTTTCAGGGAGTGGCTACCAGATCGTAACAACCCTCTGTGTGAAAAAAAAATCTCCTCATTTCCCCTCTAGTCCTAAAAGCTCTCAATCCTTCTCCACGGATGCCTTTTTACAAACATTTCATTCATCAAAACCACACAAGCAACACAGGAAAAAGTCTTCATTTTCAAGTAATTAACGTTCCGAAGGAGCTCCCTAATTTCCCTCCCCTAACCTTATGAATCAGATCATGCTCGACCGGATCCTTTTCCACATGAACCGGCCTCCCCCCTCAGGAAGTAGCCATTCTGATTCTGTGACTGTGGCCAGCTTTGTTCGGGCAGTTGGTTTGACAGGGACCTCACACCGCACTCTCCTCCCGTGTTTTCTTCCACATCCGCAGATTAGGGCCGGGCCTCGACTGATTTTTTTTTTCTCCCTCTCACCCGGGGCCGCTGAGTCTCCTATGCAGATCACAAACCAGCTCTCCTACACCCGATCATCAACTCACCCAGTTTGTAAATTGAAACCGGAGCAAGTACCTCGTCAGAGGGCAAGAGATGTAGGGGAGGCAGCAACCTCTGACAAAATCTCAGGCTCATGAGAGAGGTTTGTGTATCTGAATCCCGAATAACCTTCTGCTCCTTTTAAAGTTTTGACCATTGCACACGACGCGGCACGAACAGACTCGTCTCTTGCAACAACAGTCAAGCAAGCGGACGGTTCACTCGTGAAAGCAGCGGAAAAGTTTAAAACAGAATTCGCCCAACGTGGGGCTCAAACCCACTACCCTAAGATTAAGAGTCTCATGCTCTACCGACCGAGCTAGCCGGGCCGGCTGAAATATCTCACTTTGGTCTGTTATTGCAGTGAGGCGGCTGCTGGCTGCCCCCCCCCACCCCCCCCCCGAAGGGGCTGAGTTCAGAATCAGAGAAGGATGCAGCTCAGAAGCAGGCCATTCGGGCCATCGCGCCCGTGCCTTGTCCGACAAACCATGTACCAGATTCTCCTGAATTCCAAGTTGTGGAACGAAAGCGAACAACGAAAGCCCTTACATTCGACCGTGGAGGTACAGGCAATTCTCTGAGAAACCGCTTTATGTATTTCCCGGTGTTTGCCTGTCTCTCTGGCTGTGTTTATTTCTGTGCGTGTGGAGCTGCAGGCTGATTTTGAATTAATAAGTGTGTTTGTGTATGTTTCTTGCAATTAATAATGAGGGAATCAGACTCTTCTCTCCCTGACACTGGGGAACGAGTGAGGCAGAATTCAGAGCAGGGTTCTGTTTATTGTGAAAAAGGGATTGCAATAAGGAAGCGGGCATTATCCAGCCTCCTAAAAACAATAAGGACAACCGTGACCCCGACGTGATTGAAACACACAACCATCTGATGGGGATTCAGACGCGCTACCGTTGCGCCACGAGGTCTGATAACAAAGATTTGTATGTTTACCTTTATGAAAGTTTCTCATACACCGTTTAATTTATTTCAGATTACCAAATCCCCGCCCACTCCCACCGGGTGTCAGGCAGCCTCAGAAGCAGCCGTCACCTGTCCGTGGCAACATGACTGCAGCAAATCCAATGACACACACCCGGCACCCAGAATCATCACATCACAGGAAAGGAACTGCTCAAAATGCATAACAGGACCGGCAGCATCTGAAAAAACGCTGAGACTTTCTGTGTGTGGACTTTGTTCAGGACTGCGAACAAGACGGTGTGAAAATTTAAACAATGGATGTGCATAAATGGATGCCATGCTTCTTTATAAAGTGAGTGTTTATATTATGTGTGCCATTTATAAATTTATTTTGATTATTTTTACAATATGATATATCTTGTTATAAATATATATGATTGCATCTGTGACACTTATAAATACATTTGGGTGTAACTGTGTGGTGGTTATCATTATATCTCTGTGTATCTGTGTTATGTATTTGTGTGTAATAAAAAATAAGAAATAGAGAAATAAATATCCGGAAAATACATTGACATTATATATACCCCAATAAATGAATAAATAATACAGATACATGTAAATGCATTTGTAAGCAGCAGTCATGAAAGGCAATTACTTCGAATGGCTTCGGGATGAGCCGTTGGGCGTCAAAACGTGCCGTGGACGGAGACCGGGTTGGTTATTGCGGGAAGAGCAAATCAACTGGGCCGAAAAATCAACTGCAGCTCAAGCAACAAATAAAATAGGAGTCAAAATAACAGATGTCAAAAGTGGGATTCGAACCCACGCCTCCAAAGGAGACTGCGACCTGAACGCCATCCTGACTGATAAATGATCCCTTCATTTGCCACCTTTTCCAGATTGAAAGCCCGCCCCCACCCCGGAGAAAGTTTCACTCACTCCAGTGCTTGGTAAGATGAATGCTGCTGGAAAGGCTCGGTGAGCGGAATGCCACCTCCCCGGGTTTTCCTGAGCCTAATATACTTTATTCCTATTTAATCATGGGAATATCCGCAATCAGCAGCTAAAAAGGGTTAAAAGCTGAATCACAGAGAAAGGGAAATCCACGTTAAATCTAATAATATTGTGAGCAAAACTCGCTGGTGGTCTCGTGGTTAAGATTCGGCGCTTTCATCACCTCAGCTCGGGTTCGTTTTCCGATCAGGGAATCTATTTTAACCAAACAGTTCACTGAATTACACAAAATAATTCAAGTATCTCAGATGATTCTTTTAATCACCATTAATAAACCCACAACTTTCTGTTTCGCACTGAATGAAATGCTAACAAGTTTGCCGAGTGACTGTCGAAACGACGCTAACTTTTTTAACTTTCATCCCTTCTCATTTTACGCAATGCTTAAAACTGTTCACTGGTTTTGAGACCAGGAATCTGGAGCAGCCGTTGTTGAATGTGAAAGGATTGCAGCCCAATTTGCACGATAGAAAGCTCGCGCCTGGAAGTTTGTGAGGAGCAAGTTCCATCAAATTGTTTCTGACCCGGGATTAAACCGGGAGTTTTTCGTGTGAGGCCAACATGATAACAAGTACACCGCGAAAATATCGATTTAGTCCAGCCCAGGTCAGATGGAAGTGTTAAAGGAGAAAGTGAACTGGTGACTCCCACATCTGGGGGATATCCCAAAGCGCTTCACAGAGGTGTAATCAAAAACATAGAATCATAGAATCACAGGAGGACATTCGGCCCATCGTGCCTGTGCCAGCTCTTTAAACTAAATAGTGCAATTTTAAAGGGGTTGCAGGAACAGAGAGACCTGGGGGCATACGTACACAAATCTTTGAAGGTGGCAGGACAAGTTGAATAGATTGTAAAAAAAAATGTCCGGAATCGTTGACTTCATTAATAGAGGCATAGAGTACAAAAGCAAGGAACTTATGATAAACATTTATAAATCACTGGTTAGGCCCCAGCTGGCCATCACACAATTCTGCCCACCACACTTTAGGAAGGATGTCAAGGCCTTGGAGAGGGTGGAGAGGTGATTTACTAGAATGGTGCCAGGGATGAGGGATTTCAGTGAGGTGGAGAGACTGGAGAAGCTGGGGTTGTTCTCCTTTGAGCAGAGACGGTTAAGGGGAGATTTAACAGAGGTGTTCAAAATCATGAACGGTTTTGATAGAATAAATCAGGAGAAACTATTTCCAGTGCCAGAAAGGATGGTAACCAGAGGACACAGATTTAAGGTAATTGGCAACAGAGGTCAGACGGGGAGAATGTTTTTACGCAGCGAGTTGTCATGATCTGGAATGCGCTGCCTGAAAGGATGGTGGAAAAAGATTCAATAATAACATTCAAAGGGGAACTGGATAAATACTTGAAGGGGAAAATGTTGCAGGGCGATGGGGAAAGGGAAGGGGAGCGGGTCTAATTGGATAGCTCTTTCAAAGAGTTGGCACGGACACGATGGGCCGAATGGCCTCCTTCTGTGATGTTTTCACGCTGTGATTCTATGTTATGGAGGATTTTCTGATGTAGTGGATATTCGGGGCAGAGGACCAAGTGGGGATTGAGCTCGACGGCAAGTGTATACAGTTCGTTCAAAGGTCTGAAGCCGATGGTTTCATTCTTCCCGTCGTTTAGCAGCACGAAATTACTCGGCCATGCAGGCGACTTTTTTTGTCTTCATTCATGGGATGTGGGTGTCAATGGCAAGGTCAGCATTTATTGATCATCCCTAATAGCTCTTGAGAAGGTGCTGGTGACCCGCCTTCGTGAACTGCACCTTTCGTTGACTGTGTCATTGACGTTTTTTGGATAGAGAGAAACTATTTCCTCTGGTTGGGGATTCTAGGACTCGGGGGCACAGTCCAAAAATTAGAGCCAGACCTTTCAGGAGTGAGATTAGAAAACACTTCTACAAACAAAGGATGGTAGAAGTTTAGAGCTCTCTTCCGCAAAGGGCAATTGATGCTAGCTTAATTGTTAATTTTAAATCTGAGATAGACAGCTTTTTGGCAACCAAAGCTATTAAGGGATATGGGCCAAAGGCAGGTATATGGAGTTAGATCACAGATCAGCCATGATCTTATCAAATGGATGAGCGGGCTCGAGGTGCTGAATGGCCGACTCCTGTTCCTATGGTACATTTCCCCAAGTGTCTGTTCTCTCCATAGTTGTTGAATGACCGCCTTGTGCTTCCAGCATATTTTCGTTCAAAGCTCGGTTCAGGGACGAGCCGGTGGGCGTCAAAACGTGCCGTGGATCGAGACCGGGTTGGTTGTTGCGGGAAGAGCAAATCAACTGGGCCGAAAAATCAACTGCAGCTCAAGCGACAAATAAAATTGTAAACAATTTTACAACACCAAGTTATAGTCCAGCAATTTTATTTTAAATTCACAAGCTTTCGGAGGCTTCCTCCTTCGTCTGTACGAAGCAATTGTCAGCAATGTACATTGTTGACAATTGCTTAGTACAGACTAAGGAGGAAGCCTCCGAAAGCTTGTGAATTTAAAATAAAATTGCTGGACTATAACTTGGTGTTGTAAAATTGTTTACAATTGTCAACCCCAGTCCATCACCGGCATCTCCACAACATGACAAATAAAATAGCAGATGTCAGAAGTGGGATTCGAACCCACGCCTCCAAATGAAACTGCGATCTGAACGCAGCGCCTTAGTCCGCTCGGCCACCCTCACTGACAAATGATTCCCTCATTCGCCACCCTTTCCACATTGAGACCCCACGCCAGGAGACAGTTTCACTCACTCCAGTGCTTGGTAAGATAAATGCTGCTGGAAAGGCTCGGTGAGCGGGATGCCACCTCCCCGGGTTTTCCTGAGCCGATTGCACTTTATTCCTATTGAAACACGGGAATATCCGCAATCAGGAGCTAAAAAGAATTAAAAGCTGAATCACAGAGAAAGGGAATTCCATGTTAAATCTGATAATACAACCAGCAGAGTTCCCTGGTGGTCTAGTGGTTAGGATTTGGCGCTGTTACTTTCGTAGCCTCGGTGCGATTCCCGGTCAGGAAAGCAACTTTTGAACATTTGTTATGTTAATCGCATGGAAGAGAAAAAAAAGACAATCATTGTTTTAATCACCATTAATTAACCGATAAGGTTATTTTGCAGAATGAAAGGCCACTGAGGGAATTTGGAAAACTTTAATAATTTCTTTTATGCGATGAACTTTTTATCCCTTCTCATTTTACACACTGTATTTTTAAGGGCTCGGTTTAAAATGTTCAGTGCTCGTGAGACCACGAATTTGTGTTCAATTTAACAGGACCGGCTATTTCACAATGAGAAAATAAAAATGCCCCAACATAATGTTTCTGCCCGGGATTGAACGGGGGACTTTTCGCGTGTAAAGCAAACGTGATAACCACTATACTACAGAAACCTCTGTTCAATCATCAGCCAGAAGTTCGAATGACGGCATTGATTATCTTTCATAACAATTCAATTGATCGAAGTTGCACAAGTCACAAAAGAAAAATGTTCATTTCAAAGTTATTAAACTCCCAAATGTGGCCTGCCTTGTTTGGACAGGGGATGACCCTGACGTCACAGCCTCAACAAAGCATATTCTCAACATTTCCATTGGGAACAGGAGGAGGCCATTTCGCCCCTTGAACCTCTTCCGCCCTTCAATTGGATCAGAGATGATCTGAACCTCAAATCCATTTTCCTGCCTTTGCTCCCTATCCCTCGATACCCTGACCCAACAAAAATCGATCGATCTCAGTCTTGAAAGCTTCAATTGGCCCCAGCATCCACAGGCTTTTGGGGGACAGAGTTCCCGACTTCTACTGCCCATTGTGTAAAAAAGTGCTTCCTGATTTCGAACCTGAATGGCATGGTTCTAATTTTAAGGTTATGTCCCCCTCGTTCTTGATTCCCCAGAGGAAATTGATTCTCTCTCTCTATTCTATCGAATCATTTAAAGATGTGAAACACCTCGCTCAGACTGCCCCTCAATCTTCTATACTCGGGGGAATACGAGCCGAGTCCATGCAGCCTGTCCTCATAATTTAACCTTTTCAGCCCCGGTAACATTCTGGTGAATCTGCTCTGCACCCCCTCCAAGGCCAATCTATCCTTCCTGAGGTGCAGTGTCCAAAACTGAACGCAGTTACTCCAGACGCAGTCTAACCAGAGCTTTATATAACTGGAACATAACTTCCACTTCTTTATATTCCAGCCCCTGAGATAAAGGCTCACACTCCGTTAGCCTTTTAAATTATTTTTGGACCCATCCGTTAGCTTTTACTGATTTATGGAAATGAACCGTTAATTCTCTCTGCTTCTCCACAGTTCCTAGCTTCTTACCTTTTGGAAAATATCCTGACCATAGGTCCAAAGTGGATTACCCCACATTGAACTCCATCTGCCATTGTTTTGCCCACTCACTTAATCTATCAATGTCCCTTTGCAACTTTCCAATCGCATTCCACACTACTCACTGTACCACCTGAATTAGTTTCATCAGCAAACTTGGATATACGACTCCCTGTTCCTTCATCTAAGTCATTGATAAATATGATGACAAGCTGAGACCCCAGTTACAGATCCCTGGGGGACACCACTAGTCCCATGCTGCCCATTGGAGGATGTATCCTTTATCCCTACTCTCTGTCTCCTATCACCGAACCAATTCTCTACCCATGTCAATGCATTGCCTCAAGTTTCATGCACTTTCATTTTTTCCAACGGTCTCTTGTGTGGAACCTTATCAAATGCCTGTCGGAATTCTATGTAAATAATATCATAGGAACATAGGAACAGGAGTCGGCCAATCACGGCCCTCGTTCCTGCTCCGTCATTTGATATGATCATGGCTGATCTGTGATCTAACTCCATATACCCGCCTTTGGCCCATATCCCTTCATACCTTTGATTGCCAAAAAGCTATCTATCTCAGACCTAAATTTAGCAATTGAGCTCGTATCAATTGCCGTTTGTAGAAGAGAGTTCCAAACTTCCACCACACTTTGTGTGCAGAAATGTTTTCTAATCTTGCTCCTGAAAGGTCCGGCTCTAATTTTGAGACAAAATGGAGGCAAGTTCGCCGGACATGTTGGACAAAATGGCTGTAAGTACGGCGGCCATCTTGGACAAATTGGCGGCAAGTCGTTCACGGCTGTTCCACAGGAACAGAAGGAGGCCATTGAACTCCTCAAGCCTCTTATATCGGAACTGAAGGTCATTCAGCCTCTGAAAGCTGTTGCACAGGGAAAGGAGGAGGCCATTCAGCCCCTCAAGCCCGTTACAACGTTACTGGAGGCCGATCATCCCCTCAAGCCTGTTACATAGAATCAGGAGGAGGCCATTCAGCCCTTCGAGCCTGTTATACAGTAACTTGAGGCCAATCAACCCCTCAAGCCTGTCAAATAGCAAAAGGAGGAGGCCATTCAGCCCCTCGAGCCTCTTATATGGGATCTGAAGGCCATTCAGCACTTCGCGCCTTTTATTCAGGAACTGGACGCCAATCAACCCTTCAAGCCTGTCAGATAGCAAAAGGAGGAGGCCATTCAGGCCCTGGAGCCCCTTACACCAGATCTGGTGGCCAAAAAGCCCCTCAATCCTGTTACATAGGAACAGGAGGAAGCCACTCAGTCCCTCGAGCGTGTTATACGGGAACTGAAGGCCATTCAGCCCTTCGAGCCCATTACACCGGAACTGGAGGCCAGACAGACCCTCCAGCCTGTTATATAGGAACAGGAGGAGGACATTCAACCCTTCGAGCCAGTTATACAGGAACTTGCCGCCAATCAACCCTTCAAGCTTGTCAGATAGCAACAAGAGGAGGCCATTCAGCCCCCGAGCCCGTTACACCAGCCCTGGAGGCCAATCAGCCCCTCAAGCCTGTTACATAGGAACAGCAGCAGGACATTCAGCCCCTCGAGTGTGTTATACGGGAACTGAAGGCCATTCAGCACCTCGAGCCTATTACACTGGAATAGGACTCGGCCATTAAGCCCCTTGAGCTTGTGGCATTGGAACAGGAGGAGGCCATTCAGCCCTTCGAAACTGTTAAACAGGGTCTGGATGCAATTCAGCCCCTCGCGCATGTTACATAGGAAGAAGGGGAGTCCATTAAGCCACACGAGCCTGTTACATAGGAACAGGAGTAGACAATTCAGCTCCTCAACCTGTTCCGCCATTCAATTAGATCATGGCTGATCTGTATCTTAAATCCATCTACCCGCCTTGGTTCCTTAATCCTTAATACCCTTGCCTAACAAATGTCTATCAATCTCCGTTTTGAAATTTCGGATTGACCCCCAGCTTCAACAGACTTTGGTGGGAGAGAGTTCCAGATTTCCACTACCCTTTTGTGAAGAAGTGCTTCCTGACATCACCCTTGGACGGCCTAGATCTAATTTTAAGGTTATGCCCCTTTGTTCTCGACTCCCCCGACAGAGGAAGTAGTTTCTCTCTATTTCCCCTAAAAACTCCTTTCATCATCTTCAACACCTCAATTCAATCAAGCCTTAATCTTCTATATTCAGGGGAATACAAGCCTTGTCTATTCAACCTGTCCTCATAATTTAACCCTTTTAACCCCGATATCATTCTGGTGAATCTGCGCTGCAGCCCTTCCAAGGCCAATATATCCTTCCTGAGGTGCAGTGCCCAGAACTGAATGCAGTCCTCCAGATGGGCTCTAACCAGAGCTCTGTACAGCTGGAACATAACTTCCACCCCTTTATATTCCAGCCCTCTTGAAATAAAGGCCAACATTCTCTTCGCCTTTTGAATTATTTTTGTCCACTAGCTTTCAATGATTTCTGTACTTGGACCCCTAAATCTCTCTGCTCCTCCACAGTTCTGAGCTCCTCACCATTTAGAAAATTCTCTGATCTATCTTTCTTAGATCCGAAGTGGATGACCTCACATTTCCCCTCATTAAACTCCATTTGCCACAGTTTTGCCCACTCACATAATCTCTCAATGTCCCGGGGATGCTTGGAGCTTTTGTTTGTTTGGAGAATGCTTTATATCAGATCGTTATTGTAAAAAGATTACAATTGAGTTTTATTTTGTACAGTTTGAACAAGATCATTATTCCCCGATTAGTAAAATGTCCGTGTTTTTCAGATAGTGGAGACAGTTCAGAGATAGTTGCCTTTTTGTCAACTTTAATGAAGTGAAATTTTGCTGATTTAAAATCAGCTGTATTTCTAAGCTTGAAAAAGCAGCTCCTCTGTTAGGTGAGGCTTCACTCCCAATGTCTCAGTGTTTCCGCTTGTTCTGATATCAGTGTAACATTTGAAGGACTCCAGGTAATGAACAGTGAAACCCCTTCAGATTATCTCAGCCCACTCGTTCTATCCAGTGCCTCATAGTGCCTGCTCTTCCGAGGGTGACAGATTCACACTACACTATGCCTTGTTTTAGACTTTAACTGCCAAACAAATTGATGAAACAATAAGAGAATAAAGAAATAGTAGCAGTAAGGCAACAGTTTTACTGTGAAGCTCAACCAGATCCTGATTGGAAAAGAAAATAATAAATAATTCACAAATACTATACGAAACTGTGACCGAACTTTCGAACATCCTGGTTCTTTGTTGTCTTTTTCTCACAAACTATGGAAGCTGTCGACTTGTTTAACATTCTCAGAGATTCCAAACAGACTCACCAGTTTGAAAAAGACAGGCTGATAAATGCCTTCAAAACAGCGACTGGGAGCCAGTCTTTTTAAGCAATGGTCTGTTTAATTCAAAAGAAGCTGCCAATCAAAAGTGTACGAGAAGAAATGACCCCGGAGGTTTGTATCTGAATCAAATGTTTGACTTTGTGAATTGCAGCCTGACTTTCAGAGGTGCAGGCTGCCTTTGAGAGGTGCTGACCACTCACGCTATATCGGGGACCCCCTGCTGGTGAGAAGCCGCTCAACAGCGCAGCCAGGCCTGACTGCTCGCAGGAATCAGGTAAATCACCAGGCAGCACCAATTTCACGGGCTGTCTGCATCTCAACGACCGGGTGCAGGTTAATCACGTGGGGGTTAATCGTTTCCGCCCCCAGATTCGGGCGTTATCGAATTTAACCTCGTGCATATCTTTATATATATTTTACATAGAATACAGCACGGCACAGAAACAGGCCATTCAGCCCATCTGGGTAAAGAAATTCCTCTGAATTTCTTATTTGTCAACAACAACTTCTGGAGTGGAAGATATGATACAATATATAATCTAATAATACGTTTATATATATTTAACAACGAATGCACAGCACAGTAGAGAGGCCATTCGACCCGACTGCTATTTCTATTTTACAACAACTACTTCTTGTATGTATAATACAATGTAATATATCTTTACATAAATATTACATAGAATGCACCACGTCACAGAAACAGGCCACTCGGCCCATCTGGGTAAAGATTTTCCCTTGAATTCCTCATTTGACAACAACAACAAAATCTTGAATATGTTTTATAATATAATATATTTATATCTTTTACTTTGAATGTACAGTACAGCACATATATCACAGAGGCCATTCGGCCCAACAGCTATTTCGATTTTACAACATCTTCTTGTATATATAATATATTTATGTTTAGACAGATACTGCGTAGAATACAGCACGGCACAGAATGAGGTCATGGCCCATCTGGGCAAAGAAGTCTCTCCGGGATTCCCTGTTTTACTACAACAACAACGGCATTATATCTATTTTTATATGCATAGAATTACATCGAATGAACTGCAGGGAAAAAGGTGCCTTTCGGCCCAACTGGGTAAGTAAATATCCCACAGTGTTCCGGCAGTGACCAAGTGATCATCGAGTCCACCCAGTGTTAGTGCCCCATTAATCAACAGTGTCCCAGTGATTCACAGTGCACCCAGTGATTCCACAGTGATCGCAGAGTGACCCAGTGATCTTACAGTGCACCCAGTGACAGGGCCCCACTCATACACAGTGTCCCAATGATCTACAGTTCACCCAGTGATTCCACAGTGATCGCAGAGTAACCCAGTGATCCCACAGTAAACCAGTGATCCCACAGTGGTTCCAGTGATCCCAGTGTTCCACTGATCCCACAGTGTTCCAGTGACCCCACGTTGTTCCAGTGATCCCACGTTGTTTCAGTGATCCCACAGTGTCCCAGTGAACTTGCAGTGACCAAGTGATCCCAGAGTAACCTAATGGTCCCAGTGTCCCACTGATCACACAGTGTCCCAGTGGTCCCACAATGTCCCAGTGAACCTGCAGTATCTTAGTGATGCCATAGCAACCCGTGATCCCACAGTGCTCCTCGTTATCCAACAGTGACCCAGACACAACTCACGTGAGCCCCATTGCGTGCAGCCTGTGGTGAAGGCCTCGACCAGTCCCCTGTGGAGAGCAAACTTCTTCCCAAAGAATCCTCCTCCTCCCAAAAATTAACTTTCCACATCTTCATGTTACAGCATTTCTACAAAAATATCCTCTGGAGGGAGAGAGAGAGAGTGAAAATGAATTGATTAAAAAGAAAGTAAGCGATTAAAAAGGCACAGCAAGAGCCCAGAGCTCCCTCACACTCACTCACTCACTCACTCACACACATTCACACTCACTCACTCACTTATTCCATTACACAGGCAGGCAATCTCTCAGCAAACACCACTGACAAACAAAATCCTCAGTTAGAAAGCAGAGAATCGAAAGAAAAGTGAGAAAAGTTGGGAGATAGAGAGAGACAGAAAGGCACTCTGGTCAGACTGAAGAGCACAAGTTGCTTCTCTCTCTCTAATACAAGTTGCAGGGTTTTCTCTCCTGTTTTGCCACTCAATCCCTCACCCACCAACTCCCGCTCCCCACTCCTCCCCTAAAAGGTGCTGGTATGTCTGTCTGTTCAAGTTAGTGTTTGCTGCCTGGTCCAAATTGCTCCCGTGCTCATTTTCACTTCTGTCCCTGGAGCAGGGGACAAAAACCCTGGGCATTTTTAGCTACTTCACCCTTTATGTTGCAGTTTGCAAAGGTGAACGATCTTTACCTTGGCACTTTTCTCTTGTTTTAATGAGCAGTGGACAAAAAGCCTGTCGTTTGTGGTCAACTTACAGTTCGTGGCTTTTTCCAAATAGCCAAAGAGTTCAAACAAATTCATGACGTTTAAAACAGCCAAGGTTAAAAAGTTTTTTTGAAAAACCTAATACACAGCATGATCCCTCACTCAGTTACAGGGACAATCTCTCAGCAACATTCATTTACACAGAAACAAAGTTCAGTTTATAAAGGAGAAGAATCTGAAGAGTAAAAGATTGAGAGACAATCTTTATCGACTACAACAACTTGTATTTATATATTACAGCAACTACTACAACATCAATTTGCAAATATACATATATATGTATTTCCATAATACAACTGCTATTACAAAGCCTCCATAAAGGCTGTGGGGAAAGAGCAGAGGGGGAAATGGGATTAATTCGTCATCCCTTTCAAAGAGCAGGCAAATGCACAGTGGGCTGAATGGCCTCCTCTTCTCCCATACTTTCCATGGAACTATGAATATTTGAACAACAACTTCAATGCCATGAACCTGAGACAAAATGGACACCAGTATGGCAGTCATCTTACTGAGGGGCAAGCTGGACATCTTACTGAGGGGCAAGGCAGATATTTAAGTGAGGGGCAAGGCGGCCAACTTACTGGGGGCAAGATGGATATTTTGAACAAATTAGCCGCCATGAAGCTTAAACAAAATGGCCGCCATGATCCTGAAATCTAATGGCCGCCAATAAGGCAGCCATCTTACTGAGGGGCAAGGTGGAGCTTGTTATGGTGAGATACACGGAGAGAGTTCATTTGGTGTTCCTGTTAAATCACAGCTGCACTATTGTGAACAATACAAACTGAGTGAGACTGGCACTAGCTGGTGTTTAACACAAAGACAGCGGTGCAGTGAGGGAAATAAAGACCAAAATGTGAACTTCTGCAAACAATGGATTAACATTTGGTTATTTGGCCTTAATTCTGACAGAGAAGGAGAGACCAGACATTCGGAGGAAAGGTCAAATGAGCCATTTTGAATAGAGTTTGTAATTCTAGTTTCTACCAAATAAATCAGTAAAAAATTGGACTCAATCTGAATGTAGTTCTGATCTGGGATTTGGTTAATTTCTCCATTATTCATATTTTTTCTTTAATCTGAAACAAGAACAGTATTTGTAACAGTAACAGAGCAGTTTAGTAACACAGCAGAAGGGGTAAGAGTACATTGTGATTTATTACAGAATCCAGCAGCTCACTGGGAAAGTTACACGTGATACAGATGGAGGAATAAAAAGGTACAAAGTGATTTTACACTTTAATTTGGGGCAATGACTGTTTATCTCCACAAGGTTTAGTTTTATATTAAAATAACGGGCTCTTTACCCTAAAGAAACTTGAGGCACAAACCATGGCTTTCTCTCGGGTAAATTGGGCTGCAATCCTTTCACATTCAACAACGGCTGCACCAGATTCCTGGTCTCATAACCACTGAACACTTTTAAGCAGACTCCAAAAATAAAGTGCGTAAAATGAGAAGGGATGAATGTCAGCTTAGCTTCGACAGTCACTAGGCAAACTTGTTAGCATTTCGTTCAGTGTGAAACAGAAAGTTGTGGGTTTATTAATGGTAATTGAAAGAGTCAACTCAGACATTTGAATTATTTTGTGCAATTAAGTGTACTGTTTTGTGAAAACACGTTTTTTGACGTGAAAGCGAACCGAGGCTGGTGAAAGCGCCGAATCCTAACTACTGGACCACCAGGGAGCTCTATTTGTTACATTATCAACGGATGTTTGCTATAGTTATAAATATATTGGGCTGCAGCCGTGTTAGATTAAAAATATATTTCTGATTTGTTAGATGTAAATGCATTTCATGACTGCTGCTTACAAATGTATTTCGATGTTTCTGTATTATTTATTCAATTATTGTGGTGTATATATTGTAAATGTATTTACATATATCTGTATTGTTTATTCATTTATTGGGGTGTATATATTGTAAATGGATTTACATGTATCTGTATTATTTATTCATTTATCGGTGTGTATATATTGTAAATGTGTTTGCATGTATCTGTATTATTTATTCATTTATTGGTGTGTATATATTGTAAATGTATTTACATGTATCTGTATTAATTATTCATTTTTTGGGGTGTATATATTGTAAATGTATTTACATGTATCTGTATTATTTATTCATTTATTGGGGTGTATATATTGTAAATGGATTTACATGTATCTGTATTAATTATTCATTTAATGGGGTGTACACAATGTAAATGTATTTACATGTATTTGCATTATTTATTCATTTATTGGGGTGTATATATTGTAAATGTGTTTACATGTATCTGTATTATTTATTCATTTATTGGTGTGTATATATTGTAAATGTATTTACATGTATCTGTATTATTTATTCATTTATTGGTGTGTATATATTGTAAATGTATTTACATGTATCTGTATTATTTATTCATTTATTGGGGTGTATATATTGTAAATGTATTTACATGTATCTGTATTAATTATTCATTTAATGGGGTGTATATATTGTAAATATATTTTGGATATTTATTTCTCGATGTCTTATTTTTTATTACACACAAATACAAAACACAGATACACAGAGATATAATGATAACCATCACACAGTTACACCCAAATGTATTTATAAGTCTCACAGATGCAATCATATATATTTATATCAAGATATATCATATTGTTAAAAATAATCAAATACATTTATAAATGGCACACATAACATAAACACTCACTTCATGAAGAAGCATGACATCCATAGCTTAAATTTTCATACCGTCCTGTTCGCAGCCCTGAACAAAGTCCACACACCGAAAGTCTCAGCGTTTTTTCAGATGCTGCCCGTCCTGTTCTGCATTTTGAGCAGTTCCTTTCCTGTGATGTGATGATTCTGGGGGCCGGGTGTGTGTCATTGGATTTGCTGCAGTCATGCTGCCGCGGACAGGTGAAGGCTGCTTCTGAGGTTAACTGATATGTGGTGGTTGTGGCTAGGGACTTGATACCGTTCCGGCTAATTCAGTCAGTGAACCATAAAACCTTTAATTTCAGGGTCGTGGGTTCGAACCCCACGTTGGGCGAATTCTATTTTAAACTTTTACGCTGCTTTCGGGAGTGAACCCTCCGCTTGCTTGACTGTCAGTGCAAGAAACGAGTCTGTCAGTGCCGCATATTGTGCAATGGTCTGAAACTTTAAAAGGAGCAGAAGGTCATTCGGGGTTCAGATACACAAACCTCTCTGATCAGCCTGATATTTTGTCAGATTTGCTGCCTCCCCTACATCTCTTGCCCTCTGACGAGGCACTTGCTCCGGTTTCAATTTACCAACTCGGTGAGTTGATGATCGGGTGTAGGAGAGCTGGTTTGTGATCTGAGTTGGAGAGTCAGCGGCCCCGGGTGAGACAGAGAAAAAAAAATCAGACCAGGCCCGACCCCAATCTGCGGATGTGAAAGAAAACACGGGAGGAGGGTGCGGTGTGAGGTCCCTGTCAAACCAACTGCCGACCAAAGATGGCCACAGTAACAGAATCAGAATGGCTACTTCCTGAGGCGGGGGGAGACCAGTTCAGGTGGAAATGGATCCGGACGAGAATCATCTGATTCATAAGGTTTGGGGAGGGAACTTAGGGAGCTCCTTCGGAACGTTAATTACTTGAAAATGAAGTATTTTTCCTGTGTAGCTTGTGTAGTTTTGATGAATGAAATGTTTGTAAAAAGGCATCCGTGGAGAAGGATTGAGAGCTTTTAGGACCAGAGGGGAAATGAGGAGATTTTTTTTTTCGCACAGATGGTTGTTACGATCTGGTAGCCACTCCCTGAAAGGGTGGTGGAAGCAGCTTTCATAGGAACTTTCAAAAGGCAATTGGACAGGTACTTGAAGAGGACTGATTTGCAAGGATACGGGGAAAAGGCTGGGTTTTTTGGACGAAATTGGACAGCTCTTTCAAAGAGTAGGCAGGGCAACACGGCCGAATGGCCACCTTCTGTCCTGTAATATTCTATGATTCTTTTCCATGATTTTAGTGTGGGACAGGAGAGTTGTTGTTTCAAGAGAAGTAAAACTGTCCCAATCAGAGCAGAGAGAGGTGACTGGTCGGTTCCCCTCTGTCCGGTATAAGTCACCAGCGGTTTTTTGTGGTGTAGTGGTTACCAGTTCACTTTACACACAAATGGCCCTGCTTTCGATCCTGGGCGGATAATTTATGTTGCAATTGCTGTTTACATTCTATATTAATGACTTAGAAGAGGGGACCGAGTATAATATATCCAAGTTTGCTGATGATGCAAAGGTAGGTGGGAAAGTAAGCCGTGAGGAGGACGCAAATGGAGGTGGACAGTTTAAGTGATTGGGTAAGAAGGTGGCAGTTGGATTATAAGGTGGGAAAATGTGAAATTGTCCACTTTTGTAGGAAGAATAGAAAAGCAGAATATTTTTTGAAAGGTGAGGGTCCAATAAATGTTGGTATTCAGAGGGAGTTGGGCGTAATTGTAAACACATCACAGAAAGTTAACATGCAGGTACAGCAAGCAATTAGGAAGAAAATGGTATGTTGCCCTTTTTGGAAGGAGGTTGGAGTACAAGAGTAAAGAAGTCTTGCTGCAATTAAATAGGGCTTGGGTGAGAACACACCTGGAGTACTTTGATGCAGTCTACATGGATTTTAGCAAGGCTTTTGACAAGGTCCCAATGGGATGTGGGTGTCGCCGGCGAGGCCAGCATTTATTGCCCATCCCTAATTGCCCTTGAGAAGGTGGTGGTGAGCCGCCTCCTTGAACCGCTGCAGTCAGTGTGGCGAAGGCTCTCCCACAGTGCGACTTAGTAATAGACAAAGCACTGATTAGCGTGCCGGTTGCAGGAGAGCTGGTTGGCGGTGATATCGATGCTGTGAGCGAGACCAGACTGTTTCCACAAACAATGACCCCTCCTTTATTTCTTGAAAATTAACACTGACAGTGAACAACTGCATTTCTGTGGCTGCAACATGAAATTTTGGCTAGGTGACACGTTACTTTAGTGTATCTTGCAAAAGAGCGAACCGGGCAGTCTCTGTGGCGCAATCGGTTAGCGCGTTCGGCTGTTAACCGAAAGGTTAGAGATTCGAGCCCACCCAGGGACGAAAATTGCACAATTTTCTTCCCACTTTATTATTCATTGCCTCATTCTGATCGCCTTGAAGCCGATGCAAGGTTTTAATTCCTGATCTGCAGTAACTGGGAGCACTTTAAATGGCTCCGATCTCTTAATCTCATTTCAAGTTTTCTAATGTGTGATTTGGCTGCAAGAAAGCACTCTGTGAACAATGTCATCTGAGCATGCCTCATTCGCCATAATTTACACTGCGGTCGGATTTCAGGCACATGAAATAAAACTGTGAACGATTTGTGTCGCCGCGATGCTCTGGGATTTCCTGCCTGACTATCCTTCTCTGCAGCCTTCCTAAATACAGCGCAGTAAACGTATCTCTGTGAAATCAGCTCCTGGACAGTGATACGGAAATTAGTTTGGCTGAGGGGTTATATCCCTAACACTTAAAAAGTGTTCGGTTCGAAACTGCGTGGAAACATTTTGTAAACCTTGTTCCCATTAAAAATGAGTAAATATTTTACGATTCACATTGCTGATTAAATGTGAACAAAGTCCATATCTCCCAGCCGTGTTAGTGCAGTCCGCTCGGAGCAGGCTATGAAAGCCAGCGTGATATTGGGGGTGAAGGCTGCTTCCAATACTGTCTCACACCCGGTAGGTCCTGGCGGAGATTTGACCAAGGTGGGATAAATGAAACGGTGTTTGAGAAACATTCATATATATAATAGCATCTAGGATCCTGTCTTCAGAGTGCGTGGCGCAAAGGTCTGACTCCAGATCAAAAGGGAGCGTGTTCACATCACATCGGGGTCACTGTTTCTTTCACCGCTCACATGAGACTGGATAATTCCCGAATGAAGGTTTTAATTGCTGTTTCACAAAAAAAAACAGAAGTTTGGTCTAAACCCTGACTCAGGACCGACCCAGTGGCAGGGAGGGGAGCGCCTGATACCCTCATTTATTTCATGGAACAAACTGACACGAACACTGGTATTGATTCAAAATCGACCTGCAGATTGACACACACAGAAAACAGACAACCACCGAAACAGACAGCAACTACTTGCATATATGTAACGCCATTAACGTGGTCAGACGATTTAAGCTCGGTGAACTTGCTTCAGCTTTTCTAATAGTTCTTTAGACTTCTTTCCCAGTCTTTTCACATTCCCCTCTCTCCTTTATTTTCTAGTGTGTGCTTTTTTCTTTAGTTTCAATTTTGCCCTTATTTCTTTATTCAACCCTGGTGTGTCATTTCTGGCTAGTTTGTTCTTGCTTTTTAGTGGGAGATATTTCTCCTGGACTCCATTGATTACCGTTTTAAATATTTCCCACTGCTGTTCTATTTCTTTGTCCAGGTCATTAATATGTCAACCATTTCAGCGTTGGAAACTTCTCAAGTCACATATCCATTACAAAGCCAGTTGCTTTTGTGGGAGGAGCAAATCAACTTGGTCGAAAAATCAGCTGCAGCCCAATCCAAAAATTAAATATTTCCACGTAATGGTAAAAATAAGAAATGGCATGAATGAGATTCAAACCCACGCTTCCAGAAGAAACTGCGATCTGAACGCAGCGCCACAGACCGCTCCACTACCTTGACTACCGATTGCATAGTTCATTCTGCATCATTTCTGCGCTGTTGGCCAGTGAAAGCAGCATAAAAGTTTAAAATGGTACTCACCCAACGTGGGGCTCGAACCCCCAAACCCTGAGATTAAGAGTCTCATGTTCTGACCGCTTAGTTTTAATAACCATCGGTGTGAAAAATTTCTCAGCCCGTCCCCCTTCATTCTCCCAGTCTTAACCCTGAGCTTTCATTGCTGGTGGACACTTTGAGGATCTAATTATTCAGTTCTTCTCTCCCCCTCTCAAACTCTCTCTTTATTTAAGTCCCGTTCATTCAGTCCCAAAACTGCACTCTGAGTGGGAAACTGCTCAACACCGACCAGCGGTTTGAATAGGAAGGCTCCATCCACTGTTTAAATGGTCGGTTCGGGCTGACTCCTTCCACTGTTTAAATGGTCGGTTTGGGCTGAATCCCTCCTCTGTTCAAATGGTGGGTTCGGGCTGACTCCTTCCACTGTTTAAATGGTCGGTTCGGGCTGACTCCCTCCTCTGTTTAAATGGTCGGTTTGGGCTGACTCCCTCCTCTGTTTAAATGGTGGGTTCGGGCTGACTCCCTCCTCTGTTTAAATGGTCGGTTCGGACTGACTCCCTCCACTGTTTAAATGGTCGGTTCGGGCTGACTCCCTCCATTGTTTAAATGGTCGGTTCGGGCTGACTCCCTCCACTGTTTAAATGGTCGGTTCGGACTGACTCCCTCCATTGTTTAAATGGTCGGTTCGGGCTGACTCCCTCCACTGTTTAAATGGTCCCTTCAGACTGACTCCCTCCACTGTGTAAATGCTCGTTTCGGGCTGACTCCCTCCCCCGATTAAATGGTCGGTTCGGGCTGACTCCCTGCACTGTTTAAATGGTCGGTTCGGACTGACTCCCTCCACTGTTTAAATGGTCGGTTCGGACTGACTCCCTCCACTGTTTAAATGGTCAGTTCGGGCCGACTCCCTCCACTGTTCAAATTGTCCGCACAAGTTGATCTGTCCCACAAACTATCCCAGGGTCTCGGACAAGCTGATCAGAATAATCATGGTGTAATGACCTGGTTTCAGTTTCCAGGATTTGAGCCTTTATATCGGCCAGGTCCCTACAGTGGATTTGTCTGTTACTCACTCTGACTTTCACAGGGAACGTTACCAGCTGGAACTCCAGGACTAAACATACCTTCTACAGCAACAAACTTCCGACTTTTTATTATTCGTTCATGGGATGTGGGCGTCGCTGGCTCGGCCGGCATTTATTCCCCATCCCTAATTGCCCTTGAGAAGGTGGTGGTGAGCCGCCTTCTTGAACCGCTGCAGTCCGTGTGGTGAAGGTTCTCCTACAGTGCTGTTAGGAAGGGAGTTCCATGATTTTGACCAAGCGACGATGAAGGAACGGCGATATATTTCCAAGTCGGGATGGTGTGTGACTTGGAGCGAAACGTGCAGGTGGTGTTGTTCCCATGTACCTGCTGCTCTTGTCCTTCTAGGTGGTAGAGGTTGCGGGTTTGGGAGGTGCTGTCGAAGAAGCCTTGGCGAGTTGCTGCAGTGCATCCTGTGGATGGTGCACACTGCAGCCACTATACGCCGGTGGTGAAGGGAGTGAATGTTTAGGGTGGTGGATGGGGTGCCAATCAAGCGGGCTGCTTTTTCCTGGCTGGTGTCGAGCTTCTTGAGTGTTGTTGCAGCTGCACTCATCGAGGCTTTGGGGAGTCAGGAGGTGAGTCACTCGCTGCAGAATACCCAGCCTCTGACCTGCGCTTGTAGCCACAGTATTATCTGGCTGGCTCAGTTAAATTTCTGGTCAATGGTGACCCCCAGTATAATGATGGTGGGGGATTCGGCGATGGTAATGTCGTTGAATTTCAAGGGGAGGTGGTTAGACTCTCTCTTGTTGGAGATGGTCATTTCCTGGCACTTGTCTGACGCGAATATTACTTGCCACTTATCAGCCCAAGCCTGGATGTTGTCCAGGTCTTGCTGCATGCGGGCTCGGACTGCTTCATTATCTGAGAGGTTGCGAATGGAACTGAACACTGTGCAATCATTAGCGAACATCCAAATTTCTGATCTTATGATGGAGGGAAGGTCATTGATGAAGCAGCTGAGGATGGTTGGGCCTAGGACACTGCCCTGAGGAACTCCTGCAGCAATGTCCTGGGGCTGAGATGATTGGCCACCAACAATCACTAACATCTTCCTTTCTGCTAGGTATGACTCCAGCCAATGGAGAGTTTTCACCCTGATTTCCATTGTCTTCAATTTTACTAGGGTTCCATGGTGCCACACTCGGTCAAATGTTGCTTGTTGACAAGGGCAGTCACTCTCACCTCACCTCTGTCAGCTGGCTGGTGATACTTCCATTGTTCAGGCTCCCTTCACAAAGTGAACCTGTTCTGAGCTTCTACCCGACCTTATTCACTCCTAGATGGATCAGCCAGTTAGTCACAGTCAGTGCGGCTCCCTTTCCTTCAATTAAACTGGGTGTGCAGCCTCCTGCCTCAAATTGACCCAGTTTACAAACCTCTTTTGATGTCTGATCTCACCGTGATGCGCAATGTGAGGGTGAGTCTTGCTCTGTGATCTCACGGTTTAAACCCTCCAGTTAAATGGGGTCTCACCCTGTGATCTCACTGTATGACCCGTCCAGTTAAAGGTGCCTCACCTTGATGAAACAGAGTTTGACCAAAACCCTTGGGCTTCACTTCGGTTCCAATGAATTGCTGCGCAGGAATGTAATAACAGGTTTCCACGTGGTTACGTCCCAGAGATCAGGGTGCACGAGCGATCGGCATTGATAACCTTCGACCAATGATGTTAGGTTGTTTTAAACATTTACAGCAACAGGAGGAGGCATTCAGCCCCTCGGGCCTCCTCCCTCATTTAATAAGATTATGACTGATCTCTACCTTAACTCCATTTACCTGCGTTGGTTCCATATCCCCTAATGACCTTAACTAGCAAAAATCTATCAATTTTAGTTTTGAAATTTTCTATTGACCACCATCCTCAACAGCTTTTTTGGGGAGAGGGTTCCAGATTGAACGCAGTTCTCCAGATGGGAACTAACCAGACCTTCTTGCAACTGAAGATTGATTCTGGAAATGACTTCTGCTATAACAAAGAACTGACAGGCACAATGGGTAGAGTTTATGATCGGGGAGAGTGTACAGTAGCTGCGGGAGGAGATTAAATGCGTGGGTTGAGTCCGTGCTGAGGGAGTATGTACATGGGTGGTACGAGGAGATTAAATGAGTGGTCACAGTCCAGGATACGGGAGAGTGCACATGGGCTGTAGGAGAAGATTAAATGTGTGAGTAGCATCCATAATTGGTGGGGGTGTATAGGGGCTGTGGGAGGATATTAAATTGGTGGGTAGAGTCCATGATAGGGTATAGTGTACATGGGCTGTGGGAGGAGATTAAATGGGTGGGTAGAATCCATGATATGCTGGAGTGTACACGGGATGTGGGAGATGAGTAAATGGGCAGTGGAATCCATGATATGGTAGAGTGTACATGGATGTGGGACGAGTTAAATGTGGGTAGAGTTCATGATTGTGTGTCGTGTACATGGGGTGTGGGAGATGAGTAAATGGGTAGTGGAATCCATGATATGGTAGAGTGTACATGGATGTGGGAGATGAGTAAATGGGGAGTGGAATCCATGATATGGTAGAGTGTACATGGGCTGTGGGAGGAGATTAAATGGGTGGGTAGAATCCATGATATGCTGGAGTGTACACGGGAAGTGGGAGATGAGTAAATGGGCAGTGGAATCCATGATATGGTAGAGTGTACATGGATGTGGGAGATGAGTAAATGGGGAGTGGAATCCATGATATGGTAGAGTTTACATGGGATGTGGGACGAGTTAAATGTGGGTAGAGTTCATGATTGTGTGTCGTGTACATGGGGTGTGGGAAGAGATTAAATGGGTGGGTACAGTCCATGATATGGGCGAGTGTGCCTGGGCTGTGGGAGTTGATTAAATGGGAGGGAAAAGTCCATGATAGGGGACTAAGTAGAATGTATCGCACAAAAACAGGCCATTCAGCCCAACAGGTCCATGCCGGTGTTTATGCTCCTCACGAGCCTCCTCCCTCCATACTTCATCTAACCCTGTCAGCGTACACTTCGATTCCTTCCTTTCTCATGCGGTTATCTCCTTTACACTAGTCACCTCAACTACTCCTTCTGGTAGCGAGTTCCACATTCTAACCAATCCCTGGGTAAAGAAGTTTCTCCTGAATTCCCTATTGGATTTAATAGTGACTATATATTTTAGCCGCTCGTTCTGGTATCCCCTCAAGCTGAAACAGCTTCTCTACGTCTACTCCAACAAATCCTTTCCTAATCTTGAAGGCCTCTGTCAGGTCACCCCTCAGTCTTCTCTTTTCTGGACAAAAGAGCCCCAGCCTGCTCAATCTTTCCAAATAGGTATTATCTCTCAGTTAGAACCAAAGAACCATAGAAAAGATACAGCACAGAAGGGGGCCATTCAGGCAATCGTGTCCGCACCGGCTCGAAGAACAACCAGGCGCCCATTCTAATCCCAAATTCCAGCACCCGGTCCGTAGCCCTGCAGCTTAAAGCACTTTAGGTGCAGGTTCAGGTACTTTTTAAAAGAGTTGAAGGTCTCTGCCTCTACCACCAATTCGGGCAGTGAATTCCATACACCCACCACTCTATGGGTAAAAAAATATTTCCTCATATCCCCTCTAATCATTCTGCCAATCATCTTAAATCGATGTGCTCTAGTTCTTGAACTTTCCGCTCCGGGAAACGGGTACTTCCTGTCTACTCTATCTGGGCCCTTCATAATTCTGTAAACCTCAATCAAGTCTCCCCTCAGCCTCCTCTGCTCCAAGGACATAAAACTAGTGGCACGTGACATTGGGAGTAATCCTGAGATTACTACCTTACCTGCTTTTTAATTTGCGATATCATCCCAGTCAATATTTTTTGCACCTTGTCCATTCCCTCTCTATACTTATGATAATAAGGAGATTAGAACTGTAGAGTGCACATGGGGTGTGGCAGGAGATTAAATGGGTGGGCGGAGTCCATGACAAGGGAATGTGTACATGGGCTGTGGGAGAAGAATAAATAGCGGGTGGAGTCCACAACAGGGGCGAGTGTTCGTGGGGTGTGGGAAGAGATTAAATGGGTGGGTGGAGTCCATGATAGGGGAGAGTGTAAATGGGCTGTGGGAGGAGATTAAATGGGTGGGCAGAGTCCATAATAGGTGGGAGTGTACAGGGGCTGTGGGTGGATACTAAATGGGTGGGTCTAGTCCATGATAGGGGAGATTGTAGATTGGCTGTGGGAGGTGATTAAATAGGTTTGTAGAGTCCATGATAGGGGCGATTGTACATGGGCTGTGGGAGAAGACTAAAGGGTGGAGTAGATTCCATGATAAGCTGGATTGTACGTGGGCTATGGGAGGGGATTAAATGGGTGGGTAGAATCCATGATAGATAGAGTGTACATGGGCTGTGCGACAAGTTTAAATGTAGGTAGTGTTCATGATTGGGTTCAGTGTACATCGGGTGAGGGAGGAAATCAAAAGGGTGGGTAGAGTCCATGATAGAGGAGAGTGTACATGGGCTGTGGGAGGAGATTAAATGGGTGTGTAGAATCCATGATAGGGGAGAGTGTACATGT
Organism: Heptranchias perlo; assembly: GCF_035084215.1. Taxonomy (NCBI): domain Eukaryota; kingdom Metazoa; phylum Chordata; class Chondrichthyes; order Hexanchiformes; family Hexanchidae; genus Heptranchias; species Heptranchias perlo. The sequence continues at coordinate 8,377,773 of NW_027139537.1, read as the reverse complement.
GATGTGGGAGAATATTAAATGGGTCGGTAGAATCGATGAAAGGGGAGAGTGTACATGGGCTGAGGGAGGAGATTAAATGGGTGGGTAGAGTCCATGACAGGGGGGAGTGAAAATGGGCTGTGGGAGGAGATTAAATGGGTGAGTAGAGTCCATGATAGGGTATTGTGTAGAATGTACAGCACAGAAACAGGCCATTCGGCCCAACAGGTCCATGCCGGTGTTTATGCTCCACACGAGCCTCATCCCGCTCTATTTCATCGAACCCTATCAGAATATCCTTCTATTTCTTTCTCCCTCATGTATTTATCTGAATTCCCATTAAATCCATCTATTCTAGTCACCTGAACAACTCCTCCTGATAGCGAGTTCCACATTCCAATCACTCTCAGGGTAAACAAGTTTCTCCTGAATTTCCTTTTGGATTTTTAGTGACTATCATTTATTTGTGGCTCCGAGCACTGGTCTCCCTGCAAGTGGGAGCATCTTTTCTAATTCTACCCTAATAAACGCTTTCCTAATCTTAAATACCTATATCAAGTCTCCCCTCAGTCTTCTCTTTTCTAGCAAAAGGTGCTCTCGCTTGCTCAATCTTTCCTGATACATATCACCTGTCAGTTGTGGTATCATCCAGTCAATCTTTTTTTTGCAACTTGTCCAGTGCCTCTCTTTATTTTTTTGTGATATGGAGACCGGAACTGTAGAGTCCACATGGGCTGTGGAAGGCGATTAAATGGGTGGGTCGAGTCCATGATAGGGGAGAGTGTACATGGGCTGTGGGAGGAGATGAAATGGGTGGGTAGAGTCCATGATAGGGGAGAGTGTACATGGGCTGTGGGAGGAGATTAAATGGGTGGGTAGAGTCCATGATAGGGGAGAGTGTACATGGGCTGTGGGAGGAGATTAAATGGGTGGGTAGAATCTATGATAGGGGAGAGTGTACATAGCCTTCGAGAACCCATTTGGCCGCAGAGAACTCCCCTGAGCTTCGTCCAATTCAATTCCACCCTGCAACTCACTCCCAGGTGTCCGTTATGCTATTTATAACCACGGCCCCCGCCCAAACAGCTCGATTAGATTCCAGCCTGTAACTCACTCCTGGATATCTGCTCTTCTGTATATAAACGACCCGAAGCCCTCGATTAGATTCCAGTCTGTAACTCACTCCCTGGTTTCAGTTATTCTATGTTTAAACTTTCTGGGGCTCAGTTCCACACCGGGTGAGATCAATTAACTGAGCAAAGAGGTCTGTTGTCAGGAGCATCTTAAAAGAGGAAAGGGAGAGGTTGTATAGATTTAGGGATGGAATTCCAGAGTTTGGGGCCAAGACAACTGAAGGCACCGTCGCCAAAGGTGCAGCAATCAAAACTAGGGATGTGCAAGGGACCAGAATTGGAGGAGCACAGGGATCTCGGAGGGTCGTTGGGCTGGAGAAGGTTACAGAATTAGGGAGGGGGCGAGACCAGGAAGGGATTTGAACACGATGTGAGGTTTTTAAAATCGAGGCATTGCCGGACCGGGAGCCAATGTAGTAACACACGAACAGAAACTTACGGTTCACTGCCCGGCAGAGAGGTGGAGAAGACATTGATGTCCGCGGGGGAACAGTCAGAGTCACAGCGACAGGCGAGTTCACAGACTCCCCCAGTCAGATCACAGCTACAAATGGGAACGGCTGGAACAAGACACACACACACAGATCTTACAATAGAGCACGGACGGTCTCAAAGACCACCTCCCTCCCTTGTCTGAATCAACGATCGCCGTCTTCTCCATCTCCCAAAATCAATCTGCAGACTTATCCTCCCACTGCTTTCTACTCACCGAATTACAGCCTCCAGATACCCAGCGCAACCCACTTAAAAAAAGTAACAATTGCGATTTTTTTGTTGTACAATTTTCAATGGGGTGCAGGAATAGAGAGACTTTATGATGGCCGGGCGATGCTAAGGCTGTTAAATAAGCACACGGGATCATTGGCTTTATAAATAGAGGCACAGAGTACAAAAGCAAGGAAGTTATGCTAAATCTTTATAAATCACTGGTTAAGCCCCAGCTGGAGTATTACGTCCAATTCTGGGCACTGTACTTTGTGACGGATGTCAAGGCCTTGGAGAGGGTGCAGAGCAGATTTACCAGAATGGTACCAGGGATGAGGCACGTCAGTTTGCGGAGAGACTGGAGAAGCTGGGTTTGCTCCCAGTGGCAAAGGGGTCGGTAATCAGAGGAAACAGATTTAAAATAATCGGCAAAAGAGCCAGGTGGGGAGATGCGGAGACGAGGGTGGTGGAAGCAGATTCAATAATAACTTTCAAAAGCGAATTGGATCAATCCTTGCAGGGGGAAATTTGCGAGACTGTGGGGAAAGAGCAGTGGAGTAGGACTAATCTGCTCGCCCTTTCACAGAGCCGGCAGAGGCGCGATGGGCTGAGTGGCCTCTTCCTGTGCTGTTTGATTCTCGGTCACTTTTGGGCTCCGACTCACTGCCCATTTGACTGGGAGACGGCAGAGTGACCGCTCCATCCTCCCCTTCCCCCGAGCCCAGCTGTTAATTGTATCCATGTGATTTATATCAATTAGTGTTAATTGTATTCAGCTGGTGCGTATCAATTCGGGACTCTCTTGTGTCCATTTGTACGAGAGCGAATCCAGAAGGTTGGTTGTGTTGGTCTCTGTGAATAAAGGTTTGGAAGCAACTGAAGACCAGGCTTTAGTATTTTATCCTTCAAAACATGGATCTCCAGTTATAACACCAGCTGGACACCGGGCGCTGCGAGAGTCAATATCTGCAGGGACCTCAGGAGGCCCGAAGTAACTCCGCCCGCCTCCCCACTTCTCCCCCTTCAGACCGTCGCCCTCACCGTCAGTCACTCCCCCGGTTACCCTCCTCAGTCTCTCCCATTCCCATCTCCCTACCTCTCCCCCTCAGACCTTCACCATCCTGTCCCTCCCCGTCTCACCCAGAGGTCCTCCCCGCCCCTCAGTCCCTCCCCTCCCCATTTCTCCACCTCTCCCCACTCAGTTCCTCTCCATCACCCATCATTCCCTCCCCCCTCAGTCCCTCCACCCGTCTCCGCACTCAATCCCTCCCCTCCAAGTCTCCCCACCTCTCCCCGGTCAGGCCCTCCGATCCCACATCAGCCCCTCAGTCCGTCTCCCCTCAGTCCCTCCACTGCCCGTCTCCCATCTCTCCGCCCTCAAAAGCCCCCTTCACTGTTAGTCCCTTCTCCCATCTCCCCCTTTAGTCCATCCCCTTCTCGTCTCTCCACCTCTCCGCCCTCAGACCCTACCCCTGCCCCATCAGTCCCTTCACCCGTCTCCCACTTCATTCCATCCCCTCCCCGTCTCCCCACCTCTCCGTCCTCAGACCCTCCCCTTCCCCCAGAAGGCCGTTCTCCCGTCTCCCTTCTCTCGTTTCAGTCCCTCCCCTCCCCGTCTCCCCACTTTGCCGCCCTTAGATCCTCCCCCCGTCAGTCCCTTCTCCAGTCTCCCCCTTCAGTCCCTCCTCTCCCCGTCTCCCCACCTCTCCGCCCTCAGACCATCTCACTCCCCCATCAGTCCCTTCTCCCGTCTCCCCCCTCAGTCCCCCCATCCGCATCTCCCCATCTCTCCGCACTCGGTCCCTCCCCCTCTCCATCAGTCCCTTCTCCCCTCTCCCACTTCAGTCCCTCCCCTCTCTGTCTCCCTACCTCCCCCCATCAGACCCTCCCCCTATTCTTCATTCCGTCCCGCGGTTACCCCCCTCAGTCCCACCCATTCCCGTCTCGCCATCTCTCCCCCTCAGACCTTCACCCTCCCGTCCTTCCCCGTCTCCCACTTCAGTCACTCCCCTCCCCGTCTCCCCATCTCCCCTCCCTCAGACCCTCCCCAGCCCCCATCATTCCCTTCCACTGTCTCCCCAACTCTCCACCATCAGACCCTCCCCCTCCCGTTTCCTGCATTGATGTTCCATCGGCTGGAGATTGGGTCCCTCCATTGCGGGGTCGCGGCCCCATTAACACCGCTCTGGCCTGGAATCGGATGAGCTTCAGCTCGGTCCGCCCTCACTGCACGATTCCCGGGTGCGGGCCCTCCCTCTGTCGGTCTCGCCCCCGCCTGCCAAGCCCAGCCCGAGGCCGCCATCATCATCCTCCCGGCGCCGGCCTGTTTGCATGGGAATGCGGCACAGGGACCGCGCGGCGCATGCGCGGCGTCCCTCGGGTGGGGGCGCTCGGGACGTTTCATGTCGCTTTCGCGTGTCACGTGATGGGAGGAGTCAGCCCAGGAGGAGGCGGGGGTCTGGGTTGGAGGTGAGAGCTGTCAATCAAAGGGCCTGGAGTCAGCATTCACAGCGCACAGGGTTTGGAGATTTTGTTTAAAATGCAAAATCTGCAAGAATGAAATAAAGACAAGAAATGTACAAAAAAGGGAAAAAACCGCAAATGCAATAATCTGCATTTAAAACAGAAATGTCCAAACTCACATAAGTCTGTGACAGTCTTGAAATTGGGATCATTATTTTTTATACATGTGCACAAAAATTTATTATAGAAACATAGAAACATAGAAAAAAGGAGCAGGAGTAGGCCATTCGGCCCTTTGAGCCTGCTCCACCATTCAATATGATCATGGCTGATCCTTTATCTCAATATTATATTCCCGCTCTCTCCCCATACCCCTTGATATTGATTGGTGTACCTGGACATCCAAACCCCTACAGTCCCTAGTTTCTCACCTTTAAGAAATAACTCCTATTTCTCACCTGATGCCTGCAATAAATGCTCTTTGCATAACTCCCCACATCTTTACTGTCCAGCTCTGTTTCCACTGTTTACTGTCCAATAATAACAGACACGGTGAGACATGAACATTTTTTAGACTTCTGAATATACTTTATTTCATTAAATTTATGGACACTCACAGTTCAATGTAAATATCACAGTACCAATTCAAAACAATACAATACAGATCGTACACACAACGATTCCATTATTACAATTCAAAACAGGGTATATATCTTCCAATACATGCTGTACAATGCAAAGTGAAATGGCCTTACACAGTGGCCATTTCCCATAGAGCCTTTGCATAGGTCGCACTTTGCTTCATTGCGTCCAACAGCGCGTACTCCTGTACCTTGGAGTGTGCCAGTCCGCAACACTCAGTCATGGACAGATCCTTCAGATGGAAGACCAGCTGGTTTCGGGCGGACCAAAGGGCCTGCTTCACCGAGTTGATGGTCTTCCATCAGCAGTTGATATCTGTCTCAGTGTGTGTCCCGGGGAACAGTCCGTAGAGCACAGCGTAATGTGTTATTGAACTGTTGGGGGTGAAACCCTCTTCGACTCCATTGTATTGGGGTCCTGTCTCTGTGTAGGGAGGTTATCACCTTTTACATGAATGCACCGATCAAATCGCCCATATCCATGTCAGTGTTTGGCAAAAACTATCTGATGTGTTTCTCACACCTGTCGAACCTTGGGGTCAGAGACGTGGGGGTAATTTCACTTTCAGTGCTTGGACGGAGCAGAAATTAAAATCGGGCCGATTCTATGAGAGGCGGTTGATCCGCTCTACCAGATCAGCCCCAAGCAATGGTGAACATTTCCCTCCACGTGTTGTGAACCGGTGGAGTTTGAGACAATGGACCAGCTTGTGGGCTTCGAAGATTGATGCTAGGGCGTAGGTCAGGAAAGGTGTGGCCGATTTTAAGTATCCCCACCTGGCGGAACTGGGGTGGTAGAGGCTAGTAAATGGTGTCAGTTCACTTACAGTCCCTTTATTGGTGACGTTCCTGCCTTCACCATCGTGGGTAGGGTCCTGAGAGGAGCGGCCGGACCTACGCCCTTGTATCAATCTTCGAAGCCCACAAGCTGGTCCATTGATTCAAACTGCATCGGTTCAAAACATGTGGAGGGAAATATCCTGGTCAGGTCACGTGTAATATGTAAATCAGGGTATTATGACGTACGTGGGACACCATTTAATGTTGGGCACAAATGGGTGGAGGAGCCGCCCTTTCGATGGGCATTGAATGGTCCAGAACACTGAGGAGTTTCTTTTTAACTTATAATTTGTTGAGCAAGGAGAAGCAGGAGAGCTTTCCCTTGGCCTGCTGCGGCCGTGAGAAATCTCTCAGCTCCTGATCGTATCAGAAATGTATCAGGAGGTTTCCTTATAGACCTGTGTCACCAGGTCCAGACTCATGTCCCATTAATCTCGCTTCAGTGAGTAAATATTGCTGTACAACAGCTCAGAGAGGAAACAATCTCCATAACTCCCCACTGGAGTTTGAAATTACATTAATATTTTACCAGTTAGTAACGGTCCGGGTGTTGGTCCATTATTATTCTGTTCCGGTCAAAACAAATGTCCCAATGAACAGGACGCTGTCTGACCCTGACAGCTCACCCTCAGTCCATCCCACCGGGCAGTGAGTGTGATGGGAAATAATCATCAACGGAAAAGGAGGATTTGATTTTATTCATTTCAGGATTAAACATTTCATATTGAAATATTTAATATTAAAATTACATTATTTCCAGACTAAAAACAATTTCATGTTAGAATCACATCTTGTATCATTTCACAATACCGTAATTGTCGGGTAAAATATAATTCCTGTCTGGTATTTTCAAATCTATTTAAAGCATTGGATTGATATCAGTTACTTTATTAAACTTTTCGTTGTGAATGAATCCTAAAATTAGGCGTTGTGAATAACGGGCTCCCGAACCACTACCACCCGTCTTATGCGAACGCGAAATGTGAAAATCTACTCGAATTGACTTTTTATTTAATATCGGAGGAAAGTGTTCAGACATTTCTATGATTTAACGAATGTAACAATTAGATTCAGTGGGTATTTCACCCAGTTCTTCAGCTCCTCTCTGAATTTAGTCTGGGTCACAGCATAAATACACGTGTTGGTGCAGGAACTGAGAAGTTGAAGCATGAAGGCGGCTGACTCAATGTCACTGGCCGTATAATATTGGGCGTTTGTTACACGCAGAGAAATAAAATTAAAAACGAATGTACTCCAGAACAATAAAAAACTGCCTGATATACTGAAGAGTAAAATGATGGATTTCCTTCGGTTCTCCATCTCTGGATCCTTGTGATTCTCTCCATTGCTGCGGCCCCGGAGTCCCCGGCGGACTCTCCTGGCCGCTAAAATGTGCCTGGCGGTGAGAACATTGAACAGTAAAATCAGAATGAATGGGAGACAAGGCGTTAACACAAGACTAAACAAGTCAAACGCTGCCCATGCCGGTGAAGTGAAAAATGTCGGTTTCCAGACACAACCCCGGGGTACATTGTCCATTATATATTCCGGGTGAAAGGCAAAGTACCAGGGAATGTTTAGTAAACAGCTCAGCGCACTCACCACCCCGATAACAGCAGCCGCAGTTTTCTCGGTGCAATATTTTGTTTTCAGTTTCTGACAACAAATGGCCACAAATCGATCAAAGGTGAAAACTACCGTGAACCAGACAGAGGCCGCTATGGCTGCAAAACTCAGGGTGAGAATGAGACGGCACACGGGGGTAATGGTCAAGAATGAAACTGGGAAATAAATCTCAATAATACGCGTCAATATAACATCGGTAATAACGACCAGAAGATCGGCCGCCGCCATTCCCACCAGGTAGCGAGTGACACATTTGGAGAGACCGCACTTTCCTCGGGACAGGATCACAATCGCCACCAAGTTAACTGTAAGAGAGAGAAACGGAAGCAGAGAAATTACTGATCAGACCTGTTGTCAAAGCAGCAGTTTGACAGGATTTGCGGTGAAATTTTCAGCTTTGTTTCTGCATCAAGCGGTGGAAACTGATTCACTGAGCTGGGCAGCACTTTCGGGCAGAGAAATGGTTTAAAACACAATGATCAATAATGAATTGGGAAATTGATGCATAAAGTAAATGAAGTGATCACGGGATCCACTGGAAGAGCCGAGTGAGGGCGCAGGTGCACGTGGGGAAGGGAGAAGGGGTTTTACCGAGCGGGAATCCAATGGGTTAATTCCAGATTTGGGCTCCAGGTGGAACGGAAAGTGAGCGAGGGCCGGTTCGGTGGCGGGGGTGGGGGAACAGTGGGAGGTGCTGCTGGTTTGTTGCTCTGGGTTGAGACAGCTGACAGGGGCTGGCTCAAAACCGGAAAGACCGCGATCAGCGGCGGTGAGTTTGAGGCTTCGAATCGGCATGGAAGAGGCAGCTGCAGGCGGAGTCGGTGAGTGAGTTTGTGAGGGAGCCAGTGAAAAATGATATGTAGGAGCTGGAGAGGAGTCAGGAGCAGATGGTTTGGGAAAACGAATGAAATGAAGCAACGGATGAGTAGACAGAGGATTCAATGCAGTGGGAGGAGAGGCTGGGATTCACAGGGAGAGACTGGAGCAGAGTGTTAGAGGAAATCTAATCTATAGGTCCCACTAACACAATCCAATCAATAAATTCAACCTTTAATATCTGTGGTGATTGGTGTCAGGGAACGTCTCCTTTTTTACATAACGTGGTCAATAAATTTACTTTGCATATTGAATTAAAATTAAATTTAAAAACACTAAGTAAATTGGCCATGTTCTTTATTGAATGAAGCCGTGACATAACTTTTAGGATACAATATCCTAATAATTCAATGCGGTCAAGAATCACTGATTTTAATCTTTAATTACATTTCAGTTATGTTTATTTATTCAGTCAGTAAACCAGTAATAGGAATATTCACATAAACAGACTGAGGACCTGATCGTGATAAACACACCCGGCGAGAGAACAATCAAACTCTCACAATCTGACAACATCCTAATAACACCTTCAAGTCACATTTGCTCTTCATAATTGAATTGGAAGTTTCAGCAGTTCATTCCGAAGAATTGTTCACAACGCTGCCGCTCTCTCTGTCTCTCTCTGTCTCTCTCTCGTTCCTGCTCCCCCTCCATCTCGATTTCATTCTCTATCTCTCCTCTCTATCTCCCCGCACTCTCTCTACTCTCTTTCTCAAAGCGCATTTTCACATCCGAGTGAATCCTAACATTCTGCGCCTGCTTTCTCTTCACCAGCCCCGTGTTCCAACGGTCCTATTCTTAGTGTCAGTTTATTAAATTGTGAAGCCACTGTGAATAGTTTAACGTATCTACAGATCATTCAAGTCTCCGCCTGTTCAGCTACACTGTTCACTTCATCTACAATGCATGGAATAAACAGAATTGAATCCCTCTTCCAGACACAGCGCATAATAATTGAAATTCCTTCTCCTGTAATTACAAAGTACACCGTTAGATGGCGGCATTGTTCAATTAACAAAACACCAACATCACCGCTGCTACTTGTAATCCACAGATAAATCGAAGGGCTCGTGATTCCAACAGATAAAGTGCAAACTGATACAACATAACCTCAAAATATTGCATTTTACAGTGAATTCATCCACAGTTAATCAGAGAATGAGATGTGATAGAATCAGCATCAAACTCAGTTCAGTAACCAGACATCTGAAGCGGCGTCAGATATACACACAATGAAATAATATTTCATAACAGTGATAACCAATAAATACATTGAAATCCCTGTTAAACTGAAGCATGTTATCTTGGAGAGAGGACATTGCGCTGCCTCCTTGTAACACCGAGACCCTGAGCTGTCTCATGACCAATCACTGAAAACACATTTATGAAAAAAATATTCCAGGAGAGGTTAGTTCCACAACATGAAACTGTTAACAGCTCCCGGTGGTCTGATACCAGCTATTAACCCAGACACCTGATTCCAAAACATTCAGTGCAGAGAATATTTCAGTAACAATGACAAGGTTAGATATACAAGATCATAACGCTTACAATGCAGCTGCTGCAAGACAAAAAGAAAAGAGACTTAGGACAGTCGATCAACTGATAGAACAGAACAGTCCACTGCGTAATACACAATGGGAGAAAAATAGTGCCAAGTACAGCAGCAGAGTAAATATCGACTTACACCATGAACAGCTGAGATAATGGCTTACCTGGAACCCCAACGGCTGCAAGAACTGGATAATAAATACATTCTATCTGATACATTACTGAATATCCCATTTCTGTGAGAAGCAATGACTTCTGTTGGCCTGGAAAGCGTAGCTCCGGCAGGCAGTCTGTGTGGATTCATTGCAGCGATCCCTGATTTATACAGGAGGTAAATCTCCACTGACACGGTTATACCCCTGATCATTGCTATTAGTTACAGTCATCTGAACAAACACATTACATCAGCAGCTTTGACTCCGATGTAAATGATGATGTGGATATATCACAAACTTCTCAAAGTTCAGAACCTTGTCTTAATGAGACCTCTCAGGAATAAAGTGAAAAGCTGTGCTCAGAAAGGACTGGTCCAACAATGAGCGGCTCCATTTACAGTTTTCATATAATTGTCTTGACCATGTTCACTCCTGCTGATTCATTTATACATTTTACAGATTTCTCCATATTATACATTGAATCCCGGGACACAAGCAGACCCGTTTCATCTTATTCCTGCAGTTTCCCAGTTAAGATATGAATTTTGAATCTCTGACACGAAGGCAGCCTCTAAAAGGGACCCCATCCTTTCAGGCAATGCTGAACAACCCTGTGTGAATAATATTCTCCTAATTTCCCCTCGAGTTGCTTTGCCAATTATTTTAAACTTATGACCTCTGGTTATCAATCCACTTGCCAGAGTAAACAGTTTCCCCTGTTTGCTCTATAAAAACCCGTCATTATTGTGAACACCTCTATTTGGTTAACCTGAACCTTAACCTTCTCTGATCTAAAGCGAACAATCCCAGCTTCTCCAATCCCTCCTCAAAAATGAAGTCACTCATCCCTTGTATCACCCTGGCAAGTCTCCACTGAACCCTCTCCAAGGCCTTGACATCCTTCTTAAAGTGTGATGCCCAGTGTTGTACACAATAGTCCGGCTGAGGCCTAACCAGTCTTTTGTAAAGGTTTAACATGACTTCCCTATTTGTGTATTCAATGCCCCTATTTACAAACCCATGTATCCCTTACACTAGCTAAACCGCCTTATCAACTTGCCCTGCCACCTTCAAAGTTTTGTGAATATGCGCCTCCAGGTCCCTCTGCTCTTCCACCACCCTCAAAATAGTACATTGACTTACATCGAAACTCCAGCACAGAAACAGGCCATTCGGCCCAACCAGTTTATGCCAGCTTTTTTGCTGCACACGAGCCCCCTCCCTCTCCACTTTATCTAACCCTATCAGGATACCCTATTCCTTTCTCCATCTTGTGCTTATCTAGCTTCCCCTTAAATACATCTACGTTATTTGCCGCAACTACTGCTTGTGGTAGTGAGTTCCACATTCTTACCACTCTTTGGTAAAGAAGTTCCTCCTGAATTCCCTATTGGATTTATTAGTGACTTTCTTATATTTATGATCTCTAATCTTGGACTTCCTCATAAGTGGAAACATTTTGTCTACGCCTACCCTACCAAACCTGATTATTATCTTAATGACCTTATCAGATCACCCCTCAGTTTTCTCTTTTCTACTTTCCTGATAAGGATATCCTCTCAGTTCTGGAATTATCATTGCGAATCTTTTTTGCCCTCTCTCCAATGCCTTTATATATTTCTTTAATATGGAGACCAGAACTGTGGGCAATACTACAAATGTGGCCTCTCCTAGCCTAACAAGTTTAACATAACTGCTTTCCTTATCAATTCTGCGCCTCTAGATTTGAACCCCAATGCTTGATTTGCCTTTTTTACTTGTGTCGCTGCTTTTAGTGATTTGTGTATCTGTCCCCAAGAATTTATTCATCTTGTACATTCTATACAATACAATGTGAAATGACCTTACACGGTGGCCTTTCCCGAAAGACCCTTTGAATAGGCCGCACCTCGCTTCATTATATCCCTCAGCACGTTCTCCTGGACCTTGGAGTGTGCCAGTTGGCAGCACTCGATCATGGACAGCTCCATCAGCTGGAAGACCACCAGGTTTCGGGCGGACCAAAGTGCCTCCTTCACCGAGTTGATGGTCTTCCAGCAGCAATTGATATCCGTCTCGGTGTGCGTCTCGGGGAACTGCCCATAGAGCACAGCATCCTGTGATACTGATGTCTTGGGATGAACCGGGACAGATACGAACGTATCTGCCTCCATACCTTCTGCACCAAGGGGCAACCAACCAGGAGAAGGACGACGATCTCTTCCCCGCCGCAGCCTCGAGGGATGCTCACGTTGGTGCTGAGGACAGTGAACCTACTGCTGATTGGAGCAAACGTCGGTGACGTCGTCCATGTATTGGGAGGCCTTAACCTGAGACCATTCGCTGCCTAGGATAGTCATCCACTGATATCTGCATCCTACCTGATGAACGCAGCAAACTGCTCGATGCAACATACGATCAAGGCCGCGGAGAGATGACAGGCCTGCCTGACTCCAGATCTGATCCGAGAGCTCTCCGACTTCTGCCCGTTGATTAGGACTGTTCTACAGATGTCTGTGTAGAGCAGTCAGATCCAATCGCGGATTCCCTCCCCAAAACACATTTTGGAGAGCACGTCCATCATGTACGTGTGGGATATTCTGTCAAAGGCCTTCTCCTGGTCCAGGCTGATGAGGCAAGAGTGTACCCCGCTGACCTGAACATAGGCGATCGTATCCCTGAGTGGCGCAAGGCTATTGGAGATCTTCCGGCCGGTTACAGTACAGATCTGATCCGGGTGGATCACCAGCTCCTGAACAGACTTGAGCCTATTGACGATGACCTAAGGCAGAATCTTCTAGTCGACATTTAGCAAGGAAATGGGTCGCCAATTTCTGATTTCTTCCCTCTCCCCCTTCTCCTTGTAGATAAGGGTGATGTTGCCTTTCCGCATGGACTCTGACATGCTGCCTGCTAGAAGCATACCCCCGTACACTTCCAGCAGGTCTGGGCCTATCCAGTCCTTGATAGCCGTGTGCAACTCAACCAGTAAGCCATCGCTCCCGGTAGTTCTGCTCTTCTCGAAGGACCAGACGGCCTTTGTCAGCTCGTCAATGGTCAGTGGCGGATCCATGCCCGCCTGCTCGCTGTCCTCTAAATCGTCCGTGATAGAGGACAGGAAGGACTGGGAGGCCTGTCTTTGGGCTTTGAGTCGTACAGCCCGGCATAAAAGGATTTGCTGATCCTCAGTATGTCGGCCTGTGAAGACGTCACTGAGCCACCTTCTTCCTTGAAGCTGCTGATCACAGAAGTCTCTCTGTGAGGTTTCTGGAAGAAGAAGTGCGAGCATTTCTCACCCTGCTCCACGGAGCGGACTCTGGGTGTAAAGATGATCATTGAGGCCTCGGAGGTGAAGAGCGAAGCTTGCTGGCCCTTCACCTCTCTGAGACCCTCCCCGACATCGACCTCCATTAACTGCAACTGGAGCAGATCCTGCATACTTTTTCTAGAGTTGTGACACTTCCCTCTGTCTCTCTCTTGCCTTCTGAACACCGTTGAGGATGAAGAACCTCTTGATATTGGCCTTGATTGCTTCCCACCAGTGCACCGTGGAGTCGAAGAGGGATTTCACGCTCCTCCAACCTGTATAATCTCTCTTTAGATCCTCGATGTTCTCCAGGGTCAACAGTGTCACTTTCAGCTTCCGTCTCCCTCTGCCTGCCCTCTGGTCCTCCTGCGATTGGAAGTCGGCCAGTAGGAGGCAGTGATCAGAGAGGAACACCGGTTGGACGTTGGTGGATCTGACCTTGAGCATTGGGGACACAAGCAGGAAGTCTATCCTGGAACGGATGGTCCCGCCCGTCCTGGACCAGGTTTCAGGGTTGCGGAAGACATTGCAATGCTTCGCATCTTTCACCGCTTCCATCAGGAGTTTGGACGTGGTGTCCAGTATTCCCCCGCCCTTGCTGGATAGTCCAGCGGCATCTATGATGCAGTTGAAGTCTCCGGCGAGAACGACCAACCAGGAGGTCGCCAGCGACATCGGGAGATGCTGGAAGACCTCCAGCCGCTCGTTCCTGAGCTTCGGGTCGTACGCATTAGAATCTCAGAATGGTTACAGCATGGAAGGAGGCTATTCGGCCCATCGAGTTCACACGCACTCTATGCAAGAGCAATTCAGCTAGTCCCATCTCCCGCCCTATCCCCGTAGCCCTCCACGTTTTTTCCTTTCAAGAACTTATCCAGTTCCCTTTTGAAGGCCATGATTGAATCTGCCTCCACACCATCTGGGGCAGAGCATTCCAGATCCTAACCACTCGCGCAACCTTCTCTGTTCCAAGGAGAACAACCCTAGTTTCTCCAGTCTATCCACGTAACTAAAGTCCCTCATCCCTGGAATCATTCCAACAAATCTGTTCTACACCCTCTCTAAGGCCTTCACATCTTTCCTAATGTGCGGTGCCCAGAACTGGACAGAATACTCCAGTGGTTCCCGAACCAGTGTTTTATAAAGGTTCATCATGACTTCCTTGCTTTTGTACTCTATGCCTCAATTTATAAAGCCCAGGATCGCGTATGCTTTTTTAACCGCTTTCTCAACTTTCCCTGTCACCTTCAATGATTTGCGCACATATACCCTCAGATCTCTCTGCAACTGTACCCTTTTAGAATTGTGCCCTCTAATTTAAATTGCATCTCCTCGTTCTTCCTACCGAAATGTATAACTTCGCATTTTTCTTCGTTCAATTTCATCTGCATAGATTTAAGGTGATTGGCATTTCACCAGCCTGCCTATATCCTCTTGAAGTCTATCACTATCCACCTCACTGTTCGCTACACTTCCAAGTTTCGTATCGTCTCCAAATTTTGAAATTGTGTCCTGTACACCCAAATCCAAGTCATTATTATATATCAAGAAAAGCAGTGGTCCCAGCACCGACCCCTGGAGAACACCACTGTACACCTCCCTCCAGTCCGAAAAACAACCGTTTACCACTACTCTCTGTTCCCTGTCACTCAGCCAATTCTGTATCCATTTTGCTACTGCCCCCTTTATTCCATGGGCCACAATCTTGATGACAAGCCTACCATGCGGTACTTTATCAAACGTATTTTGAAAGCCCATATACACCACATCAACTGCATTGCCCTCATTTACCCTCTCTGTTACCTCATCAGAAAACTCTATCAGGTTAATGAAACACGATTTGCCTTTAACAAATCCGTGCTGGCTTTCCACAATCAAAACACACTCTTTCAAGTGACTGTTAATTCTGTCCCGGATTATTGTTTCTATAAGTTTCTCCACCACCGGCGTTAAACTGACTGGACCATAGTTGCTGGGTTTATCCTCACACCCTTTTTTGAACAAGGGTGTAATATTTCCAATTCTCCAGTCCTCTTGCCCCGTATCTACGGATGTTTGAACGATTATGGCCAGTACTTCCACAATTTCCACCCTTACTTCCCTCAGCAACCTAGGATGCATCACACCCGGACCGAGTGACTTATCTACTTTAAGTACAGCAAGCCTTTCTAGTATCTCTTCTTTATCAATGTTTAGCCTATCCAGTATCTCAACTATATCTTCCTTTAATGAAACTCTGGCAGCATCTTCTTCCCTGGTAAAGTCAGATGTTAATTACTCATTTAGTACCTCGGCCATCCCCTCTGCCTCCATTAGTAGATCCCTTTTATGTTGGCCGCAGTCGGAGCGGGGCGTTATTGTACAGAACGTCTACTACGAGCAGGCGGCCACCCACCACCTCTTTAACCTCGGTGATGGTGAATTGAAGCAGAATCCCCAGGCCCGAGGAATGACTATCATTGACTCCCGAACAGTTCGTTTGCTACTGGATCCACATGCGTGCCCACTGCCGATAGTTGCTGAGTTGCAGGTTCCCGCACTCCTGCAGGAACAGCAGGTCCCTCTTGACCCTGGACAGGTAGTTCAGGGTCACAGCACATCGCGTAGTCGCTTTAACACTACGCACGTTTATGGATGCAATTTTGAAAGCCGTTTTAAAAATACAAAGGACAACAATTAACGTCTTCCAATTGCATCAGTCGAGGTTCGACGTTAACGTCCATTTCCAATCCTCGGTCCTGGTTATGCATTGGTGTCGTGTGCTGGAACTTCTCGACGGTCCTTGGGATGAGGAAAGAGGCCTGTCCTCCGTTGATGGAGGGTCAGCGTCTGTTCCTTCTCCAGTGGGAGTGTGAAGAGTGGCTCCTCAGTGAGAAGTGACAGCGGCCCTCCCTACCGCTTCTCATTGAAGGCTTGGGGCATCTTTTGCCATCCTGCAACACCCCTAAAGGTCACATCCACGTATCTGCTCCTCGGGAAACCCTCATCCATGCTTTTGTTACCTCCAGACTCGACAATTCCAATGCTCGCTGGCCGCCCTCCCACCATGCAGGCCGACGATGTCTGCGGCCTTGAAACCGCAGGTTTCGAGAAGAACCTTCTTCAGGAAAATATTTCATTGCCATGGCGAGGTTCCATCACCCGCCCTTGCAATCAGCCTGACGGTATTTCACACCCCGGGCCCAGGTGATCGGTGAGCCCTTGTCACCCCGTCCGCTGCAAATTAGATTTCACTTCCCTAGAGAAAGGTGTTAGACCAGTTTCAGGCCAGCATGAGGATCCACCTCTACATCAGCAAAGCTTAAACTGGTACTAGCTGATTCTACTTGATCTGGCGCCTTCCTCATAATGGGATCTCCCCTGTCAGGTGAGCAGTTGATATCGCACCTTTCACTATCTCAGGGCGTCCCAAAGCTCTTTACAGCCAAAGAAGTACTTTTTGAAGTGCAGTCACCTCTCCTCTCCTCCATTGTCCAGCTAGATGTGACTGCCCTCACCTGGTTTATTTCGTGTCTATCCAGTCGTAGCCAGAGAATCACGTGCAATGGCTTCTCTTCCCACTCCCCCAAGGATCTATATTTGCCCCCCTCCTATTTCTCATCGACATGCTGCCCCTTGGCTACATCATCCAAAAACTCGTCGGATTCCACATGAACACTGCCGACACTCAGCTCAACCTCACCACCACCTCTCTCCACCCCTCCATTGCCTCTGATTCGTCACACTGCTTCTCTGATATCTATCAGTGGATGAGCAGAAATTTCCTCCAATTAAATATTGGGAAGACCAAAGCCATTATTTTCGGTCCCTGCTATAAACTCCCTCCCCCTCCCTGACCAATGTCTCAGACTAAACCAGACTGTTCGCAGCATCGATGTCCTTTTTGACCCTGAACTAAGCTTCCAACCCCAGATTCTCTCCATCACCAAGACTGCCGACTTCTACCTCCATAATATCGCCCGTATCTGCCTCAGCCCATCTGCGACTGAAACCCTCATCCATGCTTTTGTTACCGCCAAACTCGACAATTCCAAGGCTCTCCTGGCCGCCCTCCCATCATGCACCCTCCATAATCTTCAGCATATCAAAACTCTGCTGCCCGTATCCTAACTCACACGATGTCCCATTCACCAATCCTCCTGCTACTAAAGAAAGAACTCGCATTTATATAGCGCCTTGCATTACCGCAGGATGGCCCAAAGCATTTTTGAACTGTAGCCACTGTTGTAATGTAGGAACCGCCGCAGCCAATTTGCTCACAGCAAGGTCCCACAAACCGTAATGGTGTATTGGGCAGATAATCTGTATTAGTGATGTTGGTTAAGGGGTAAATATTGACCAGGACACCTCGGAGAACTCCCCTCAAGTTCTTCGAAATAGCGTCATGCGATCTTTTACATCCACCTGAGATGGCAGGCGGAGCAACGTTTTAATCAGTAATGCAAGTCCCTCAGTACTGCAAGCCTAGATTTTGTGCCCCATTAACTACGTTATTTCAGCGACTGTGCCTCATCAGTTCAGTGCAAACTCTGACTGATGAGTTCAAAACCGAAAAAGGAGAGGAAGAGCAACAGATAGCAGTACGAGCTCAGCTGAGGTGGCAAAGACTTACACTCTCGCTGGAGACAAGCACCTTTAAATATAAAATAATTAGCGGATAAATATTGCTACTTTTGAGCTGTAGAAACACGAACCACTCAGAATGCATTTCCTTCTTCCACTTCTCGCACACTGAGAGAAGGGAACGGTCATCAATGGCCACAAGCGCTGGTATAAAACAACACTTGCAACCCGCTTCACGCTCAGAAGGAAAAGCTACATCTCCTCCTCGTGGTTAGTGAGACCAAACACTTCAGAACACATTTCTCAAGTTCAAAAACTATAGAAATGATCCCTAAAAGTATAGTCTTACTGAAAGGTTGCCGCAACACCGCTCTCCACCCTCAGCGAGCCCCCTTTAACACATGCTGAGCGCGGACCAATTCTTCCACCATTCATTGCACCCGGCAGGGAATCGAATAAAAACGCAATTAATCTTCGCTTCACCTTTTGTAAACTTATAATTCTGTGAAAAAGAAATAGCGTTTCTGTCGTGCAGCCATGACTCAGTAGGCACTAATTTGCATAATGTAGATACCAGCCTCCAGCAACTGTCCTGATCATAAGAACATAAGAATGTAAGAAATAGGAGCAGGAGTCGGCCATACAGCCCCTTGAGACGGCTCCGCCCTTCAATCAGATCATGGCTGATCTTCAACCTCAACTCCACTTTCCTGCTCGATCCCCAGATCCCTTGATTCCATCCAGAAGGACAAGAGCAGCAGGTACATGGGAACAACACCACCTGCAAGTTCCCCTCCAAGTCACACACCATCCCGAATTGAAAATATATCGCCGTTCCTTCATTGTCGCTGGGTCAAAATCCTGGAACTCCCTATCTAACAGTACTGTGGGAGAACCTTCACCACACGGACTGCAGCGGTTCAAGGAGCCGGCTCACCACCACCTTCACAAGGGCAATTAGGGATGGGCAATAAATGCTGACATCGCCAGCGACGCCCACATCCCATGAACGAATAAAAAAAATCCAAATGTCTATCCACCTTAGCCTTGAACATACACAACGACTGAGCATCCACAGCCCTCTGGGGTAGAGAATTCCAAAGATTCACCACCCTCTGAGTGAAGAAATTCTTCCTCATCTCAGTCTTAAATGGCCGACCCATTATCCTGAAACCATGCCCCCTATCTAAACTGTCCAGCCAGGAGATACAATCTCTCAGCATCTACCCTGTCAAGATCCGATGATTTACACAGTGGGTGGGTGACCCAGCACTGTGATCATTGATTCACACAGTGGATGGGTGACCCAGCACTGTGATCATTGACTCACACAGTGGGTGAGTAACCCAGCACTGTGATCATTGATTCACACAGTGGGTGAGTGACCCAGCACTGTGATCATTGATTCAAATAGTGGGTGAGTGACCCAGCACTGTGAACATTGATTCACACAGTGGGTGAGTGACCCAGCACTGTGGTCATTGATTCACACAGTGGGTGGGTGACCCATCACAGTGATCATTGATTCACACAGTGGGTGGGTGACCCAGCACTGTGATCATTGACTCACACTGTGGGTGGGTGACCCAGCACTGTGATCATTGATTCAGACAGTGAGTGCTTGACACTTAAACTGTGATCATTGATCCACTGTTATGTCCTGTCCCACCGGCAGGTCAGGCTCACCAGGGCTGGCAGTACAGCTGTATACAGTCAGGGGAGAATGGCCCTGGAAGTAGTTAACATTGACTCAGGACCCCAAGAAGTCTCATGTCATCAGGTCAAACATGGGCAAGGCAACCTCCTGTGATTACCACCTACCGCCCTCCCTCAGCTGATGAATTAGTCCTCCACCATGTTGATCACCAATTGGAGGAAGGACTGAGGGTAGCAAGGGCACAGAATATACTCTCGGTGGGGGACTTCAACGTCCATCACCAAGAGTGGCTCAGGAGCACCACTACTGACCGAGCTGGCCGAGTCCTGAAGAAAACAGCTGCCAGACTGGGCCTACGACAGGTGGTGAGTGAACCAACACGAGGGAAAAACCTACTTGACCTCATCATAAGACATGAAGACCACAAGAGATAGTAGCAGGAGCAGGCCATTCGGGCCCTCGAGCCTGCTCCGCCATTTAATGAGATCATGGCTGATCTGATTTTTACCTCAACTCCAATTTTCCGCCTTTTCCCCATATCCGTTGACTCCCTTGCTGATCAGAAATTTGTCTCACTCGGCCTTGAATGTATTCAATGACTCAGCCTCTACAGCTTTTTGGGGTAAAGAATTCCAAAGATTCACGACCCTCTGGGAGAAGGAATTCCTTCTCATTTCCTTCTTAAACGGGCGACCTCTTATTCTGAGACTATGTCCCCTAGTTTTAGATTCCCCCATGAGGGGTAACATCCTCTCAGCATCTACCCTATCGAGTCCCCTCAGAATCTTGTATGTTTCAATAAGATCTCCTCTCATTCTTCTAACCTCCAATGAGTATGGACCCAACCTGTTCAATCTTTCCTCATAAGACAACCATTCCGTCCCTGGAATCAACCTTGTGAACCTTCTCTGAACTGCCTCCAATGCAAGTATGTCCTTCCTTAAATAAGGGCACCAGAACTGTACGCATTACTCCAGGTGTGGTCACACCAGCACCCTGTACAGTTGTAGCATGACTTCCCTGTTTTTATATTCCATTCCCCTCGAATTAAAGGCCAATATTGCGTTTGCCTTCCGGATTACCTGCTGCACCTATATGTTGACTGTTTGTGTTTCATGTACAAGGGCACCCCGATCCCTCTGTACCGCAGCATTTTGTAGTATTTCTCCATTCAAATAATATTTTGCTTTTTATTTTTCCTCCCAAAGCGGATGACTTCACATTTTACCACATTATATTCCATCTGCCAAAATGTTGCCCATTCGCTTAACCTGTCAATATCCATTACCAGACACTTTGTGTCCTCATCGCAACTTGCTTTTCCACCTGTCTTTGTATTATCAGCAAATTTGGCCACAAGACACTCTGTTCCTTCATACAAGTCATTGATGCATATTGTAAATAGTTGAGGCTCCAGCACTGAGCCCTGCGGCACCCCACAAGTTACAGATTGTCATTTTTAAAATGACCCTTTTATCCCGACTCTCTGTTTTCTGTTAGTTATCCAATCCTCTATCAATGCCAGTATATTACCCCCAACACCATGAGATCTTAGCTTGCGCAGTAACCTTTTATGTGGCACCTTATCGAATGCCTTTTGGAAATCCAAATATACTGCATCCATTGGTTCCCCTTTATCCACCCTGCCCATTACTTCCTCAAAGAACTCTAATAAATTCGTCAGACACGATTTCCCCTTCATAAAACCATGTTGACTCTGCTTGATCGTATTACGAGTCTCTAAATGTCCTGCTGCTACTTCCTTAATAATGGTTTCTAGCATTTTCCCAATGACAGATGTTAGGCTAACTGGTCTATAATTACCTGCTCTCTGCCTC
This sequence comes from Heptranchias perlo, assembly GCF_035084215.1. Lineage (NCBI taxonomy): Eukaryota > Metazoa > Chordata > Chondrichthyes > Hexanchiformes > Hexanchidae > Heptranchias > Heptranchias perlo. The sequence continues at coordinate 8,356,460 of NW_027139537.1, read as the reverse complement.
ACACCCTTCTTGAATAGAGGTGTTAGGTTTGCGGTTTTCCAATCCGCTCGGACCTTTCCAGAATCTAGTCAATTCTGGAAGATTACAACCAAACCATCCACTATCTCTGTAGCCACTTCCTTTAAGACCCTCGGATGCAAGCCATCAGGTCCAGAGGACTTGTCAGCCTTTAGACCCATTAATTTACCTTGTACTTTTTCTCCAGTGCTCGTGATTGTTTTTAGTTCCTCCCTCCACTTTGTCCCTTGGTTTTCTGCTATTATTGGTACATTATTAGAGTCTTCTACTGTGAAGACAGATACAAAATATCTGTTCAATTCCTCTTCCATTTCCTTGTTTCTGTTATTATTTCCCCAGTCTCATCCTCTAAGGGACCAATGTTTACTTCAGCTACCCTTTTCTTTTTTATATACTTTTACTGTCAGTTTTTAATATTTCTTGCTAGTTTACTCACATGATTTATTTTCTCCCTCTTCATTGTTCTTTCAGTCACCGTTTGCTGGTTTTTAAAGTTTTCCCAATCTTCGGGCTTACCAGTAATCTTTGCCATGTTGTATGCTTTTTCTTTTTAACCTGGTCCCATCCTTGACTTCCTCGGTTAGCCATGGTTGGTTCATCCTTTTTGTGGCATCTTTCCTCCTCACAGGGATATATTTTTGTTGCGAGTCATAAAATATCTTTTTAAATGTTTGCCACTGCTTAACCACCATCATACCATCTAATCTCTTTACCTAGTCCACTTTAGCCAATTCCGCCCTCATTCCTTTATAATTGCCCATATTTAAGTTTAATATAGTAGTTTCAGACCCAAAATCCTCGCTCTCAAACTGGATGTGAAATTCTATCATGTTATGATCACTGATTCCCAAGGGATCCTTCACTTTGAGATCATTTATTAAACCTGTTTCGTTACCCATTACCAGATCCAAAATGGCGTGTTCCCTTGTTGGTTCCCGACGTATTTTTTTTTTATTCGTTCACGGGATGTGGGCGTCGCTGGCGAGGCCGGCATTTATTGCCCATCCCTAATTGCCCTCGAGAAGGTGGTGGTGAGCCGCCTTCTTGAAACGCTGCAGTCCGTGTGGTGATGGTTCTCCCACAGTGCTGTTAGGAAGGGAGTTCCAGGATTTTGACCCAGCGACAATGAAGGAACGGCGATATATTTCCAAGTCAGGATAGTGTGTGACTTGGAGGGGAACGTGCAGGTGGTGTTGTTACCATGTGCCTGCTGCCCTTGTCCTTCTAGGTGGTAGAGGTCGCGGGTTTGGGAGGTGTTGTCGAAGAAGCCTTGGCGAGTTGCTGCAGTGCATCCTGTGGATGGTGCACACTGCAGCCACTGTGCGCCGGTGGTGAAGGGAGTGAATGTTTAGGGTGGTGGATGGGGTGCCAATCAAGCGGGCTGCTTTATCTTGGATGGTGTCGAGCTTCTTGAGTGTTGTTGGAGCTGCACTCATCCAGGC